>NC_054372.1:32685396-32772896 GCF_017654675.1 Xenopus laevis
GCCTATTTCCAACTTTCTAGTTTCCTGCAATGTCAGAGAGATGTTAATGGAATACTGGAAATGTAATTGCAGTAGTAAAATGTTGTTGAAATCCCATTTTCAATAGCAATGCAATAAATTACTCACCATCACCGATACATTTCTTTTTTCTCTAATTTTGCCCAGTCTCCCATAGAGAATACTGACCATGTCTGAGCTGGCAAAGTTATTTTAGCAATATTTCAGCCAAAGTCTTTGTTGCAAATCGTTATAAATAGGGTATGTGGAAAACACGTTAGAAGTGAAAGTTGTTTTGGAATGAATCCTTTCTGAATAACAACATTTTACAAATAGGTGGAATATTAAATAATGTAGGTCAAACTGCAAATATCTTTAAAGGACAACAAAAGCTAAATCCTAAGTAAAGTTCTATCACAAGAGCAGAACATCAAGCATGATTTTATGCTTTTGTATTCGGATTGCTGAGCAGAAAATATAGCGATTAAGGTCATCGATGTGAGTACTTTAGAGGGAGGTAGTGCATGATTTTTGCCTTTCCTTCTCCTTTAAACGCTGCTAAAGGGCGATCGAATCCCTTGATAATGTAACAGTGACATTTGCTCATTACTTTTTATTTTATTTATTACTCTTGAAAGAAAGAAGGAACCATAATACATCTTCCCCTGTAATGGTCATTACAAGGATGGGATCCGTTATCTGGAAACCCATTATCTAAAAGGCTCAGAATTACAGAAAGGCCATCTCCCATAGACTCCCATATCTCCAATATATTTTACCCCAATAATTCAACATTTTAAAAAGTATTTCCTTTTTCTCTGTAATAATAAAACAAAAGCTTGTACTTCATCTGAAAGCCCATTATCTAGTGGGGCGAATTTTTTCCGCCTCGTTTAGACGATAAAATTACGCCCATAGACTTGTATGTGCGTCAAAAAAAAAGACAAAATAATTTTGCCGCGCGACAAAATTTTTTTGACGCCCATAGATTTAAATGGGCGTCTGCGACATTTCGCAGATGGCAAATTTTTGGCGAAACGAAGCGGTCAAATTCGCCCATCCCTAGAAAGCTCTGAATTATAGAATGGTCATCTCCCATAGACTCCCATATATTTACCCAATAATTCAACATTTTAAAAATGATTTCCTTTTTCTCTGTGATAATAAAACAGTACCTTGTACTTGATCCAAACTAATTTATAATTAATTCCTAATGGAAGCAAAATCAGCCTGGCGGGTTAATTTAATATTTACTTGATTTTCTAGTAGACTTCCAAATTCCAAAAAGATCCTTTATCGGTAAAACTCCAGGTCCCGAGCATTCTGGATAACAGGTCTCATACCTGTATAATGTTCTGTTACGTAAAGGTACAGGTTCTATTATTTGAAAATCCATTTTCCGTTAAATAATAGGTCCTATACCTGTAAATCCATTTTTGATTCATTTGTCTGATCTTCTGTAAATAACACTGTAGGGGCTCATTTATAAACAGTGGGCAAATTTGCACCTGGGCAGTAACCCATAGCAACCAATCAGTGATTAGCTTTTTTTCAGCCAGCTGCAGGTTGAGCACTGAAAGCAATAGTCTGATTGGTTGCCATGGGTTACAGCCCAGGAGCAAATTTGCCCACTGTTTATAAATTACCGACTCTGCATTCAGACACATGGGAAACCTTCTAATTCATTCATTGTGACCCAATGTATATGTTCGCTATGCAGGTACAGATCTAGGCATGGCACAGGCTTATGTCGTTGGATCTCTAACAATGTCATCTATTATTATAAATATATCATTTGCTTGTAGCACATAATTCAGATCTATTCTATAATCTTTTCTATTAAATGGATCACCTGTTGGGAAGCATCTGTTTATTTTGTCAAGCGCTGTAAGAACAGTAGGACTTCATAGGCAGTTCTAATCGTTGTTTGAGTTGCCTCCCTTATAAATTGATTTGCCATTTCCCGCTCAGCTGGCAGCATGCTTTGCCCTTTAGTAAACCTCTCTCTCACCATTTACTGTACTTGTACAAACAGTCACATCTCCAAGAGTGTAAGCGTGAAGCATATTGCTTTGACCTAGCCCAAGACAAGGAAAGCATTTGAAGAACATTTTAAAACTATATTGTGATTGTAAAATAGAAGTCCAAAGATGTACATACAGTAAGGGGGCCTGAATAGAGTGATAATCAGAAATCACGCTCATAGAAAGAGACTTTTGCTTTCTCCACACTTTGGGGGACGGATTATCATTTCAAACAAGGATGTCCTTCTTTTATAAAACAGGACCTATTACTCATGTTTTTGAGTTTTTGTAATATCAGAGTGGTGGTTCACTAATTTTCAGTACAATGACTCGTTCTAAGAATTTTATTTTCTTTAGATTTTGTTTTGTTTGCCCTTTTCTCTCTCAAATGGGGGTCCTTAACCCAATCTGAAAAAATAAAATGCTCTGCCACGGTACAAATGGATTGTTATTGTATTGTTGCTTTTTATTACTCATCTTTCTATTCAGGCCCTCTCCTATTCATATTCTAGTCTCTTATTTAAATCAGTGCCTGGTTGCTGGGGTAATTCGCACCCTAGCATACAGATTGCTGAACTTGCAAATTGGAGAGCTACTGAATAAAAAGCTTAAAGGGTACCTGTTACCCAAATGTAAAAAGCTATAAAATAAAATTATATTTTAAATTAAATATGAAACTCATTTTTTTTGTATGAAAACATCCATAACATCCATAACTATAATAAATTTGTTTAAAAGTCTCAGCTGTTAATTGTATATTTCCTGTCCCTTCTCTTTGCCTTAGGCATAAAGACGGGGCAAACAATTACTTTCACTTTCCATTCAGCATTTCCTAGATGTCACTGCTCTCCCCACATTCCCCCTCCCTCCTCGCCATCTAATTGTGTAGCCAGTGCATGGGTATCAGGTGCCCCATTCGACCTGATGCAAAACTTGCCTTAATAACAGTGTCTACCATTGATGAGTGAATCTGTCCTGTTTTGCCGAAAAATCAGTGCATCGACGAAAAAATTCTCGAAACTCCCAAAAATTCACGAAACGAATTGAAGTCAACGGGCGTCAAAATAATTGTGCCGCGTGACAATTTTTATGCGCGACTCTTGTCCAAATGCATTAAATCAATGGGCGTCAAAATAATTTTGACACGTAACAAATTTATTTGTTGCAGCAAATTTTTCCATGGCGCATTTTCATAGCAGTTTCATGAAAACATTCGCAGTTGGCGAAGTGTGGAAATTCACCATTAATCCATGCATGGCGAATAAATTACTAGTGTCCACAAAAGCGTCAGACTAGAGGTGTATGGGCCACATCAGGCACCTGCAACCCCCCGAAATCTTTTGTAGCCTGGTAGTTTCAAGACTGAAGGATCTTGCTCTCTTCCTTTCCCAGTAGCTCCTTTCTATTTTAAGTGAGAATAAAGCCTCACAGAACTGTATTTAGGTCCGATACTGCCCTAGGCACTGGATCTCAGTGTGTTCCCTTATTTTAGAAAATGGGTGATGCACATACTGTCCTGCACATGCAGCAGCCACGGATGACAATGGGGCCCCCTTAGGTCAATGACTGAATTAACTGCGTCCGAGGGCTCTCAGGTGTCTATATAGACATACAGTCCTGCTCAAATTTTCAGTGACTTATCACTAAACACAGCATAATGTTTTCTCTATAACCTAACAAACTAAGGCCAAGTAAAGTCCCTCTCTTAGCCAAAAATGCATGGGCCCCTTTTATAAATGCTTGCCTGCATCCACCTCAGTACATGATATCAGAGGCACTTGCTGAAAAGCAATACTGGCAGCAGTTACCCACCAATACTTGCTTCTCACTGGGCAAACAACTATTAGACAGTAGTGATTGGCGAATCTGACTCGTTTCGCTTCCCAAAACAGCAAAAAATTCAGCAAATGCATTGAAGTCTATGGGCGACAAATTGATTATGACTAGTGATGGGCGAATCTGTCCTGTTTTGCTTCGTTGAGAAATTCGCAAAACTCCGAAAAAATTAGTGAAACGGCAAAACAATTGAGAAACGCATTGACATCAATGGGAGTCAAAATTATTTTGATGCGCGGCAATTTAGACACAAGCGACAATTTTTATACGCGCCACTCTTTTGTCCAAATGCATTAAAGTCAATGTGTTTCCGAATAATTTTGACGTGTGACAATTTTGACGACCAAAACATTTTTTTTAACAGTTTCACAAAGACATTCGCCGTCCGCGAAATCTTAAAATCCGCCACAAATCCATACCTGGAGAATAAATTCGCCCATCACTAATTCTGACGTATGACAATTTATTTATTTTTTGACGCATGACAATTTTTTTTTTTGATGCACAACAAATTTTTGCTGTTCACATCAAACCTGTAGAAAAATGTTGCTCTTCTCTAGTAGAGAGCATAGGCCAGGACTGCACTACACAATACTGCACAATATCCTCCTTTTGCGTCTTTTTTTCCCATTTTCACACATGGACTAAACGGTTCTTTCCCATGGAAATCTATCCTGTCTGTAGTTCGAGAAGATCGGCTCACATTGAATTAGGTCATTTACAACTGCAAAATAGTTTTAACAATTTTATACTACTAATACTTTTAAACCAACCACATTTTTTGTTGCCTAATCAGAATATGAAACAAGAGCGTTGACACATTTCAAAAGATGGAAATTAACTTTTTTCAAACACAGTATATCAGACAGCCTAATCTTTAAAAGAAATAGCCGTGGCTTTGAAATCTCCTGAAACGCAACATCTGTGGAAATCTTCTGCAGATGGCACGTTACCTTAATCGTTCTGTGATTTGAAAAGAATAGAAAGTTTTGTAAGGACACCATCACTCCTCGTGTTGGGTTCTGCGAAGCAAACGGAAATTTATGTTAATCCCTGATTATGCGCTGAATAATGATGGAAACCTTTCTCCAGATTCTTATACAACTCTCCTTTATGGATTCCTTTTCTACAATAGCCACTGAATCCTCACACAAATAACGTGGGGTATGAGAATATCTAAATGCAAATAGATTGAATAGGAAAGATACTTTGTTATGTCATATACAGAATTCTGGAGTATCTGATTCCAGCCATATTGTCTCTCTTTTTAATATTTTAATATGAATGTACAGTGTGCCTGTTTTCTTTCTCACTAAATATTAGGTGTTGCGAATGTTGTTACCAGATGGGCACATTACAAAAATGCTGTTTATATTGCCTTTAGGTCATTTTGAATTGTTTATGTTGTTACTAGCCAGAATTTTATAAGCACGAACTTAAAAAGCTATTATCATTTTAAAGTGAAGTGCTATACTTTGTTTCATTGTTTTATTTGCAACAGCTAAAATTGTTTTACATATGGTAACAGCCTGAGGGAGTGGGGAGAAGAGAAGAAGGCTAAAATGAATGGTTTTAGATGAGAATAACTTAATGCAACACAATGCTATGCAGGGTCGTCTTCTGTTACTAATATTTATTTATTTATTTATTTATTTATTTCCAAAACAACAAAATAATTCACAGCAGCATCCGATGTGAAAGCAGAATGACTGGTTCCTCTTCAAGTGTATAAAATTAAGGTTGGCATCTGTCCAATTTTGAATCAGTCTATTTTTTTCAGGATGCCCCTGACATCACAAACCCAGCCTCTAAACATCATCATCTTGTCCCTAATGTTTTTGGCATCATTCATGACATCATAACCATATTAAAAGTGGTAGTTCACTTTTTTGTTAACTTTTAGTATGTTATAGAATGGCCAAGTCTGAAATTTTCAATTTTTATCGTTTTTGAATTATTTGTCTTCTACTTCTGACTCTTTCCATCTTTCAAATGGGGGTCACTGACCCCATCCAAAAAGGCTACAATGTAGCTACAAATGTATTCTTATTGCTACTGTTTATTACTCTTTTTTTAAACTTTCCTATTTATATTCCAGTCTCTTATTTAAATCAATGCGTGGTTGTTAGGGTAATTTAAAACCTAACAACCAGCTAAACTTGCAAACTGGAGAGTTGCTGAAAAAACGTAAATAACTCAACCCAATTGCAAATAGGCTCAGTATATCACTCTCATCATACTAATAGTTAACTCAAAGGGGAGCAACTCCAAAGTAGTGCCTTAATTTTATAGTAACCTTTAAGTATATGCTATTCAGCACATTGCAGTAATTGTTTATATCCAAACCTGTCCCAGTGAAGCTTCATGCAAGCACTAGAGTCAGTTTTATCAAGAGCCAATGAATGTGCCTTAATATTTTTAGATTTTAGGACAATGCGCATAGCAAATGGTGAAAACCCATTGCATACTTCAGCCATGTCGGAATCCAAATACTAAGCCACCCTGCAAAACTAAATAGACCCATGACTAAATCTGTAATTTTTCTCAATTACAAAATCATACAATTATTCTGTTTTGTTTTTTTGATGTGCCAAAAAACTGACAAAAATATGCTTTTTGCATCAATATTCAGTCCCTACACTTTAATATTTTGCAGAACCACCTTTTCCAGCACTAAAAGCTTGAGGGTTATTGAGGATAAGTATATTGCTCACTGTTCAGGATTGATTTTGTCCATATTTCCTTGCAGATTTGCTCCAGGTTGATCATGTTAGTCAGATTAAACGTGTGCACCTTACTTAACAAATTATGCCACAGATTCTCCGTTGGCTTAAGACCCAGGGTGTTTACTGGTCTATTTTAAAAACTATAACCTGAAATATTTCAGTAAATCCAGTTTAATACATTTTTCATTAAAAACATATTGCTTATTAGTAATGGGAGAATTTTCCCATTTGGCTTTGCCACAAATTTCGCAAATTTGCAACGAAATTTGCAAAACTGCGCAAAAATTCACGAAACAGCAATTTTGATGCTGTCACCCATTAAAGTCAATGGGCGTCCGTTGCAACAGTCAGTTGATCTGAGTATACTGTATATACAATGTATTTCTTAAAATGGAAGTGATGAGGGGAGTTAAAGCATCAGCACATGGCATAAATTTGGGGTTTCCCAGGGTTCTGAAGGTTCACATAGGGGCACATTTACTTATCTCGAGTAAAGGAATAGAATAAAAAATACTTCGAATTTCGAACTTTTTTTGGGCTACTTTGACCATCGAATTGGCTACTTCAACCTTCGACTACGACTTCGACTTTGAATCAAACGATTCAAACTAAAAATCGTTCGACTATTCGACCATTCGATAGTCGAAGTACTGTCTCTTTAAAAAAAACTTCGACCCCCTACTTCGCCAAGTAAAACCCTACCGAACCTCAGTGTTAGCCTATGGGGAAGGTCCCCATAGGCTTCCTAACAAATTTTTGGTCGAAGGAAAATCATTCGATCGATGGATTAAAATCCTTTGATTGTTCGATCGAACAAATTGCGGTAAATCCTTCGACTTTGATATTCGAAGTCGAAGGATTTAACTTCGACAGTCAAATATCGAGGGTTAATTAACTCTAAGTAAATGTGCCCCCATAGTGTATCATAGTGTATCATGGTTATCAACAAACAAGAAAAAAAACATATTTAGAATTTTTGTTGGATATTGTTACTTATTCAAAGCATCTGTATGACAGCATTGCTGTTTTTCTAGTAAGCACTAGTGGAATTATTCAGGTAAGCCAGGGCAATTTAATTCAAAATCTGTCTGCGATGATGAGTTATTTATTGCATTGCTATTGATAATTGGATTTCAACAACATTTTGAAATGGGACCTGCTATCCAGAAAGTTTGGGACCAGGGGTTTTCTCTGGATAACAGATCTTTCCATAATTTGGATCTTCCTACCTTAAGTCTACTAGAAAATCAGTTAACATTAAATAAACCAATAAACCCAATAGGCTTGGTATTGCTTCCAATAAGAACTAAAAATTTCTTAGCTTGGTTCAAGTACAAGGTCGTGTTTTATTATTATGGAGAAAAAGAAAATCATTTTTTAAAAAAATTTGATTTTTTTGGATAAAATTGATTATTTGGGATACAGCCTTTCCATAATTCGGAGTTTCCTGGATAATGGGTTTCTGGATAACAGATCGCATAACTGTATTTGATAATCACTAATTCCCCTAGAAATGTTTTCATTCTAAACAGTAGAATTCTCTGCCGAAAACTTTTTCAGGTTTGACGGCCGAAACCTCCGACTTTTTTCGAATTTGACTCAACAAAATCTTCAGATTTTTGCATGAAACCCAGCAGAGATCAGGATATCTTCAAAATGTTAATATGACATCTACCATTGACTTCTACATGAACGTGGCATTTCTGAGATGTAGTACTTTTTTATTCTGACTTTTAACTAGTGATGGGCGAATTTGCGCAAAATTCGCGGAACGGCGCCAGCGTCTAGTTTTTGACGCCGGGGTCCGTTTTTTCCAATGCCGGCGAGATATATTTTTTTGACGCCGGTGAATTTTTGCCGGCGAATTTTCGCGGGTGTTTCGCGAATTTATTCACTGGCGGCAAATCGCGCAAATTCGCCCATCACTACTTTTAACACAACTGGGGTTTAATAAATCTCGAAAAAAAAACAACATTTTTTTCACCCTTTAAAAGTCCAACCAGAAAAATCGGACTTACTAAATAACCCCCGAAGAGTCAGTCTTGAATATATCGTCAGTATAAATATATATAGTATACAGTTTAGGAAATGTATTTGTTTGTTGTTGTTTTGTTCCGTGAACTAATATTTGATATCAGTATACTGAACAATTTGCTGTTTATTATGTCAAGTTCATTGAAATACCCTCAATCATTCTCGGTGCAAAGCAAGATCTCGATACTCTTGTTATAGCTGCTCCTGCCTTAACACGGTGCCTTTTCATTTGTGTTTGCCCAGTAAAAACATAAACAGTAATATTTTAGATTTTATCAAGACAGAATGGTTCCACTACTGATTTTATGAAATATTTGTCAAGACCTAGATAATTCTTTCCTAACCTTTTAGCAACCTTGTCATTGGCTTTCATCAAGCTTCTAGTTCACACTAAGAATAAAAAATAACTATTCTAACACTACGCAAGTTCTGCAAGGCAGATGTCATCGCCTCCCTGCCAATTATATCATGTGTAAGAGGTCAGTTGGAGCAAAGCTGGATGAACATAAAAGAAATGTAAAACTGTCTTGGAGACTGAAATCTGGAATGTTGTCAGAAATTGGAGGTTTTCCCCTGAATTTGGCCAAACACTGAAACCGGCAGCTTCTTAAAATGACATAAAACAGTTAATAAACACTGGCAGATTGGTGCAATTAAAAAAACTAGACTGAATTGTTTCATGGTTTTTCTGAATTTATTCGTTTTCTGAACAACTCACAAGCCATTTGATGCACCATCTTTGTTTTTAAATATTGTGATATGATACACAGACCCATATTCAGACTTTCATTAGACATCGAGCCACAGATATAATGAAGTTCAAGGTACACCTACATTTAAGATCCATATGTTCACTTGCTATGCATGTAGAAATACTAGAGAAGCTTAACTTGTCTATAGGGGATATACAGCTGCACCATTTAAGGCCTTCGATTCATGGCTATGCAAAAATAGAAAACACAAACAGGAGTGGCACTGACTATTATGGTAAAACAGCAGTAAAAAATATAGATTTCACCCAAAATGGCAGATATATAAATATGAATGCAACATTTTGTTCTCAAGCTTATATAGTGGCTATTTAGTCCAGACCTTCAACATTCTATGAGAGGAAGTTGGTGCACTTCTGTTCCTTCTGTACAGCTAAAGGAGCTGTTATTAAGAATGTTTGAGATCTGTTATCCAGAATTAGTGATGGGCGAATTTATTCGCCAGGCGCGAATTCGCGGCGAATAAATACGCGAAACGCCTGCGAAAATTCGCGTCAAAAATTCGCCGGCGTCAAAAAATTTTTTTTCGAAAAAATGGACGCCGGTCGAAAAAAACGGGGCGCCGGCGTCAAAAACGAGACGCCGGCGCCGTTTCGCGAATTTTTCGCAGTTTCGCGAATTTCGCGCGAAATTCGCAAATTTTTCGGCGAAGCGAAACGGCGCAAATTCGCCCATCACTATCCAGAATGCGTGGGGCCTGGGGTTTTCTGGATAATGGAACCGTAATTTGGATCTCCATACTTTAAATCTATTAAAAATCATTTAAACCGTAAATAAACTCAATAGGATTATTTTGACACCATTAAGGATGAATTATATCTAAGTATTGGTATTCATATAAATGTTGCTGCAGTTTTTTTTCCAAGAGATTAGCTTTATTCTCTGTCCTATATCTAGTACTGGAAAATAATTTGTTTGGTGTTGTTTAATCCACTAATAATTTTAATACTGTATAAAAAGGACAGCATCAAAGAGGCAGAGTACCAACAAATATCTGTATAATACCATTGTCTTGCGCATGAAGTGCTTTTTGGCTACTTTTAGCCTGTCTCACCCTAACCAGACTAGGTTCACAGCTTCGCTACTCCACAAGTGCTTCCTACTTAGAAGCCATGTTCCAATATCTTGCACTGTGCACTGGTTGTCTGTGCCATCTGCAAATTTTCTTTGCGAAACTGCAGCAAAAATCTGGCGCCAAAATTTTGCTGTGACAAAAAAGTGGCAGAGACAAAAAAGGTTCCAAAAGAAAAAACGCTCATTGACTTCAATGCATTTGGACAAAAAAAGTAGCAGAGATAAAATTGTGGCAGATACAAAAAAGTCGCCATAAGAAAAACTGCCCAATGACTTTAATGAATTTGGACGAAAAAGTCGCCAAGATGAAGAAGTTGCTGAGACAAAATTGTGGCAGATACAAAAAAGTTGCCACAAAAAAAAAATGGCCATTGACTTAAATGCATTTGGAGTGAGAAAAATTTGTTGTTCGCAAATTTTTCGTCTAACAGATTCGCTAATCATTAGTCTCCACCCGTAATACCTCATATGAGAGTTACTCTTGTTTGTGGTATTAAGGCAGTGCTATGCATATGCCACAAGGCAAGTAAATACCTTCTGTTTTCAGAAGGCTTTCTGTTTTATTCCTCAAAACGCTAATATAAGAGCCCAGCTCAGAGAGGGGGTCCAATGTAACAGCTGGGTTTGCTTAGCTAATACAGGAGTCTGGGCCAAAATAGGGTTACCCCAATTTTAGGTGAGACTGAATTGCCTCTTTGAACCTGTCCCTAAAAGGGAAGGTTTCCTAAAATGTAATTATTTCACTGCTTTGACTGCTTTATCATTATGCCAAAAATCTTTTTTTAAAACTCAAACTAAATTTAGTTTACTTAGCAACAATATTTTCTCTGTGTGAACAGTAACTTGGTTGCTTTATAGAACTCAGCATAACATGTGTGTAACAGGAACTTTTCATAGAGAGCAGGACACAGGAAGAGGAAGAAGAAAATCACACAGGGTTATTGGTCAAACATGACATCACATTGCTAAGCAACAATAGAACCTCCCTGCATTAAGTAACAGGCACTGAAACAATCTCTGTCTGTTGTTTTCCAACACCCCTTCTCAACAGTATGGAGATTATTCCGCAAGGTTCAATCTTTCAATCAGTTTCTCAAAATGATCCTTGGACAATGGTTTAGTTAATGCGTCTGCCACCATAGTCTCTGTTGGACAGAACTGCAATTCAATGATGTCCTGATCTTGAGAGTCCCTCAAAAGGTGATATTTCACATTAATGTGTTTCGTATGCTGGTTCACCTTTTCTGTTTCTGAAAACGTAATACATCCTTGGTTGTCTTCCAAGAGTAGGGTTGGTTTGTGTATTTCCATGCCCTTTCCTTTTTCCAAGTTGAAACAAAAAATCCTGTAGACTTTAATGGGCATCGGCAACATTTTGCCGGCGGCTAATTTTTGACGAAACGGGTCAAATTCGACCATCCCTAATCCTCATCTCTCTCAATTTGTATTCCAAGGTAATATGTGACATTTCCCAAATCCTTCATTTCAAAGTTTGCCTTTAGTCTTTGAGCAATATCATCAAAATATCAAGGAGAGCTGCCAAATGTCTGTCTTTAATTTCCTCTCCAATTCCTCCGAGCAATTTCTAAAGTTGCAATTAAATTTTCCTGCATTTCCTGATTTTTCTGCAGTCTCATGCTGTATAGCTTATGCAGCAGGTACAGTTTACTGTTTAAGTTTGATCTCTCATGGAGTGCTTGCAGTGCATTCCACATACCTTTTGCTGTAGATTCTTTCCTGATGTGAATCAGTTGATCATCTTCCACCAGTAGGCTAATAACTGATTTAGCCTTTCTGTTTCTTTTATCCCAATCCTCAGGATTGTTTTCTTGTCTCTCTGTGCTAAGTACCTCCCACAGGTCATCCTTACATAAAAGAATTTCCCCCTTAAATTTCCATAGCCGATAGTTGCTATTATTTATCTATCTATATATATATATAATATATATATTATTTATCTTTGCTATGTCTGACCTGAACTCCAGCCTCGCTGCCATTTTATCATGTGCTCAGCATCTGTCTGTCTCTCCCGAAATTCTCAGGATCAGATATCAGTGGTGCTGTGATCTGGGCCCATAACCTGTTCGCAGAGAGCTGATCTGAACTTCATGTGCAGCTTCTCTGTAAGTGAGGACAGACACACCAACTTCAGTGTGAACAATAACTTGGTTGCTTTTAGAACTCAGCATAAACACTTCAGTATAACATGTCTGCAACAGGATGGAAAATAGTGAAGGGGAATTGCCGCCAATAGGCATAATAAAGGGCATATACTGAGATTAACTTAATGTGTTATTTAGTATAATGATATCACCACACACTACATACAGTCATTTAGAAATAATGATTTGCACTGAACTTCACTTGTTCCTTCTACCTCTTAGGTCAGGGATTTGTAACCTGTGATTCTCCAGCATTTTTACCAAACTAAAATTCCCAGTATTCAAAAAGTGAAGATCACTGAAAGGAATATATCCTCCACCGTCTTGTCCAGTGAATTCATAAACCCTCAGTTTCTTCAATTTCTCGTGGTTAACTGTAGCTTCTTTCATATCTGTGTAGGAAAATCCAATATCATTATGAGCAGAAGCCACTGCAGGGCTTATCAATCTTTGATGCACAATTTCAGCCTCTACGTAATTATAAAATTGTACTTGATTGACTGGGTGGCAAAATGTATTTTCTGAAATAAGCAAAATGCCTGTTATAGCACGGAATATCGATAACCCAGGAATGCGTTATTGACAAATGGGTTCATGGCAAATTAGCTGATTCTAATAACTCTTGTAGCTGGGAAGCAGGGATCATAATGTTTATTCTACTGAAAGATTTCACTGATTTGTAAACAAGCATAAAATACTATTTTCTAAAATCACTTGAGGATATTATTTTTAACTGGCACTGGCAATACATTTAAAAATAAATGCAGGAATGTGCAGTTTACAGTATAGCTGTGCCCGGTTTAAACCGCTCAGTATTCCATGTGTAGTGTCATTGATGAAAGGTTCGATTCTCACTCCTTTTTTGTACTTTTTCGAATGTGTTTCTTATTTCTCTACTTGCTGGCATGCATAATAAAGTGCAAATTCAGTCAGTTTGTGTGACTGGTATATGTTTTGTATCTATATGCAAATGATATAAGAGCCTAGGTCTGACGTCCCCTTAGGGCATTTACATGTCAACGGTGTGCTTAGTGTATCAATCTTCATAGCAAATTACTTGATAAATTGATGCAGTCCCAAACCATGTCACAGATAAATGGTTGCGACTCAGATTTCAGCTTTAGGCTTTCTTTGGACATAGAGTGCTAGTGCCTGTTAGGTGAGATAAATCCTCGAATGCTGGAATAAAAAAAATCCATTAAAGAAAGTTAGTCCATCCTGTGTTCGTCAGGCTGTTATTGAACTAGAACTCCATAACCATTTTTGAAACTAAAAGTCGTTTGGAGATCTTGAGGATTGTATTGTAACAACAGCTGGAGGGCACTCTGCCCTTTATTATTCTACTGATAAAATGGCCGAATCTGCAGCACTGAATCATACTGCTCAGTTCATATCCAAATAAGTGTGGGGTGTGTGTTGTTTAAAATATATATAAAATATATTTCACAGAGTGTAAGATTTACCAGCAGAATCCTGGCCGAGGGGGGCCACAAACGGTAACGCATCTAGGCACATGTGTGCACCCAGCCAACTTGCGTTCCAGCACGAATGTCAGCATGCACAGTGTCATTACATCCAGCGTCATTACGCTTGGCTCCAAAATCTCCCTTTGAATAGACGCTCAAGGATTTCCTCAGTGCTTGGTTATAATCCTAGCTGTGTGAACTTCTTCTTGTGATTTTTGATCTACTGTTCGTGACCTCTGTTATTACTCTGCTTGAACTCTGCCTGAACCGACCTCGGCCTGTCCTACCACTCTGCTTGAACTCCATTTGAACTGACCTCGGCCTGTCTACTCACTCTGCTTGAACACTGCCCAGTGTGGACTGGGACAACCGGGGCCCACCCAAAAACCAAGGGGCCCACTCTCAGTACTAATATTCTTCCTCTCCTCAATCAACCTCTATTCTCCTAGCTTGTTTTCTTTACATACTATAATCTATTATTCCATCTATTTAGTCTCTTAGTTCTCATATAATAGGGAATGGCAATGAAATAGGCAAAAAGTTTAGCAGCATGAGCATCCACTGACACTTTGGCCCACTGGGGTTTTCCTGGTATCCCGGTGGGCCAGTCCGACACTGACGCTGCCTGTCCCAGACCTCGGCTTGTTTTGGTTTTCCCTCACAATACTCAGCTCTGTTCCACTTCCGGGTGCTGCTGTGCTCGTGCTATTGAGCATGAGACGATCCTCACATCTTGAGCTCCTCCTACCAGGTAATCGTTACACAGAGGAGTTTAATTGCCAAATAAGACAAAAGATAGAGTACTGGACCCTTAAAATTTCATATACTATATGTCAAAAAGTATGTGACCAGTATAATGAAAGATGCAGTCGCCACTATACCATTCAGTTACATTTTAAACAATGCCATTTGTTTGGGGAAAGGCTTTTTCCTGTTTTAGCACAATAATAATCCATGGACAAAGTAAGGTCTATACAGATTTAGTTTTCAGAGATAGGAGTAGAAAAACTTGACTAGGCTGTCCTCACCTGTCCTCAGCCCTGACTTCAACCCAACTGAACACTTGTGGGATGAATTGGAACACCAATGCAAGCTAACCCTGATCCCCAACATCACCACCCAACCCCTTATGTATGAATGGAAACAAATCGTTCTTACAGTGTTCCAACATCTAGTGCAGGGGTCCCCAACCTTTTTCTTTAACCATGGGTCACATTCAAATGTTCAGGAACTAACTATTGGGCACTCAAGGTAAATCCTGCCAGTTGGTAGCACTAACTGCTATGAAACTATGTCTTAAAATGGCACCAACCACCCACAACATCTTGTGCTAATGAACTGCCAGCCAGTTTTTATGCAATTAAAACTTGCTCCCAAGCCTGAAATTATAAGCACCTGCTTTGAGGCCACTGAGATCAACATCTATGGGGTTGGAGAGCAAAATGTTGTTAGCAAGCCACTAACCTTGTGAAAAGCCTTCCCAGTATAGGCTTTTTTACCAGCAAAGAAAGGACCAACTTCATATTAATACCTTTGGTTTTGCAATCAGATGTTAGACAAGCAGACGTCCTCATACTTTTGCCCATATAGTGAATTTTATAGGTAGTGATACATAATT
Source organism: Xenopus laevis (assembly GCF_017654675.1). NCBI lineage: Eukaryota > Metazoa > Chordata > Amphibia > Anura > Pipidae > Xenopus > Xenopus laevis. The sequence goes on from NC_054372.1 coordinate 32,701,104, forward strand.
TATTATTAAGATTAGAATGCATCATGTGATACATGTTACATCAGTAATAAAACATACCCTTACCATGTAGTGTTTAATGATGCTATCATTTAGATCTGGTACTTCGAGAATCCTTTTTGTAAAACACCACGTGATTTTCACCTCCACACCCCTATTAATGTGCTCTCTGTCCAAATTGATCACACCAGCAGACCAGATTCAATCTACAAGCAATAAAGTAGGAAGGAGCACTCCAAATGCAGGCTCTGCTGCAACAAACTTTTATTCTATCACAACATGTTTCGGATCACATGGATCACTTGAAAAAGGATCCATGTAAACCAAAACATGTCATGATAGAATAAAAGTTTTTTGCAGCAGAGCCTGCGTTTGGAGTGCTCCTTCCTACTTTATTGCTTATCGAGAGTCCTTTTTGTCACATGATGCATTTGTGTATTGTAAGAAATAATGAATAACTTCCTTTGCAACAGAAGTATACTTATTATTAGCTGCATAATTTCATAAGATTTATGAAGTAAGATTTATACCATGGGATTGTATCTTTATATGCCATAACTATACCTGGTGACTTTCATGTGTATGCATCAAAGGGCGCGAAAAAGCAGGCGTCAAGTCGGATGCAACGGAAATAAGGTAAGTAATCCTATTGTCTGATGCAACACGATTGTCGGAAGTAGACGCAGCATCAACGCTGCGACATGAGCCGACAATAGAATTACTTACCTTATTTCCATCACATTGCAAAACATGACATTGTTCTCTCTATAGATAAAATCTCATTATGACTGTGGTTGCAAGTGATTGTTTTCCTACAATATGTACAGTATAACCAATAAAGCGGAAAGCAATATTAAAAGCTACAAAACCCAGAAACACTGAATGCGTAGCAGCCATATAACCTGACTCTGTGCCTCCCTGGCTTTTCACTATATTTGAAATATCTAAATTACATTCTGAATCCTTTACAGCAGATATGGTTAATTCAATATCTGAGCAAAAGCATTCCTTCTGTAGGTTCATCTAAATAATGAAAAATAGCGAATATCTGGAATATTTTCATTTTGCATATTTGCATCATATACTTAAATAGAAATGCTTTGCCTGCCCTCTGTAGCCTGTTGTTTAACCCCCCTTCTCTTGGCAAGCAGCAGTGTAGGTTTCAGAAATGATAATTATGTTTAGGGTAATGTTACCATCACAGTTGGAATTCATTACATATTTTCCATTGAGCATTAGGTACAGTAGATGCAGAAATTCAGTTTTGCAAGGCCAATACACTGGAGTATTATAGGTGGCAATTCCATGTGCTAGAGCAATATCTATACATAGTTATTGTTCTGTTTTCTATTGTTCTTTGTCCTGGAATAGGGTTTTGCTCGTGCATATGTATCGAGTGTGTGCATTTGCTGTATGTACTGAGATGTGTTTTTCCAGCACATATGGCGCCTCATAAGTGACCCAATACACTTAAAATTCCTCATTCTTTCCAAGTCACTTCAGCTCCTATTATTCTGATTTCTTCTTCTCGTTGGATTCAAACTTTCCTTTGTTAAAGATTTCCTGTTTCTTTTTTTAAGTCCATTATGTTCTCCTAATATCAGTCTTCTAGATTTTGTTAGTTGCATTACAGGGACATGTAAATGAAATGGTACTTCAATTTAGTTCTCAGTGTACTCTTACTTTTAATAAATATGCTGGTTATAACAACATTCACTATTGGGCTTATGTCAAAAATATTCAAATATTCAATATTTTTTTTAATGTTGATAAACGAAAACTATTAGTGCAGCACCATCTATATATGGTAGAATGCAAGATCAAACGTAAGGAATCCCCTGGGGAAACCAAGAAACCACTGTGTGTGAATGTAGAGAACAACAACACCCTACATGCATATGGAGTATCCACCCCTCTTATTAGGGTACTCACTAGACCACACTTAAGTCAATAGCATTAATCAGGTTTGCCGACTTATTGCTCAGCAGCTGTTCTCTCACAGCATAAATGTGTTTCTCCTGGTACTCCGTTCAGCCAAACATAAATAAGTAAAATAGCGTACTACTGTTTTTATCAGCTGTAACGATACAAAAGTTTTAAAGTAGCTACTCACATACTCCATCAAAGTCATATGTGTTTCAAATTGTTCATCAGAAGTCCATGTAGTCCAATATGGTTAAAATCTTAAAGTCCATAAAGAGCTCTCCTCTTTGCATTTCAGAGCTTCCAAAACAAAACCCGCTTCTTCTGGATGTATGAGACTTTCCGGCAGGATTTGCTCCCCACGTAGACAGATAGAAACTTGTGTTTTGTGGGGCATTACTTGGAAGGGAGGGCTCTGGGGTCCGTCTCTAACCTTAACTATGTGTGGTCAGGTGGTGACCCTCTAACTGCATAGACTAACTGCTTTAAAAAACTACCATTGGTCCACCTATGCTTTGGCATTTTATTCTATTTTATTATATGTTTTTTAGGGACACTGGTCCCACACATCCTCCTGATGTAAGGAGGAGTGAGTTTGTTGGTGTGCTGTGTGGGCACTTGCCCGGTGTGTTTTTTGATTCTAGTCTTTTTAATGGTTCTATTAAAAGTTATTTTTTAATATTTATTTGCAACTGACTCTTTGTGTGTACTGGTGAGTTGGAGCCTGAACTGATTTGCTGGTGGGTGGGGGATTGCTGTCCGACCACTGTGGAACTGCACATCACAACATTTTCTTTCATTTAGTAAAACATATAAAACATAATCTAGCCAAAGACCCACATCCATTTGGTTATTGAAAGCAGCATTGTTATGTAACAATAAAATCTAATTTTATCCAAATCAACGCAGTTCTTACAGGTACCTCATTTACATATGTATTTCCATAGTACTTCAAATAGTTAATTTGCATATGTATGCATTCCCACAATTCTTGCTGGTAGCTCATTTACATGCATATTCCCATCATGCAAACAATAAAAACACCAAGGTTTTGAAAAATGTGTTCAAAAATTTTTCATATGTTATGGAATCATGCCATGCTCCTCAAAGCACTATATATTCAGGGACTTTTCTATTAAAATTAAAATGCCCTTTAAGAAGTAGAAATGTGTTTTTTTCCTATGGAAAATAATCACATTGATAATAATTTAGTTATCGAATCAAGGTAGGTACATTCAGAATTGGCCAGATATTAACCCTTCACCATTCAACTAAGGGAACACAACAAGCTTCATAAAATGAATTTCCATCTGAATTCAAAACAATCTAGCCAGTACACCCAAGCATACCTGCTTACAAATATTTGTAAACACATATCTGAAGTTCTCCTAATTTGACCAAATGATTCCTAACTATAATAAAATATCACAGCTCATCCCTTTAGTACATTCTTGCTGTAAAGATGCCTCTATGGCATTTATATACATTTGCTAAGTATTAATACCCCATGACAGTGGTTCCAAAACCATGAAAAGGACCCCCCTTGGAAGGGTTTGGAGAAATGGGGTGCCCTTTTCCTTGAGTCATTCAAATGTCACTAAGGGGCAGATTTAGCAAGGGTCAAGTGAAAATTTGAAGTAAAAAAATTCGAATTTCAAGCTATTTTTGTGTACTTCGACTATCAAATAGGCCAATATTCGATTTGAATTTGAATAAAAATTTGACATGTATTGCCGAATTGCTGTTTTAGCCTATTGGGGACTTCCTAGAACCTATTTGGAGACATTTGGTAGACTTTGAAAAATCAGATTTTTGGGGCAAATCCTTCGATTCGAATTTGATCAAATGAGGTAAAACTTCAATTTGAAAGATTCGAATAGTCTATTTAACCAAGTTGAAAACTTAAATTTTTTTTAAATAAAATTAGATTGGTCTCCCATCACCTCGAAATTCGACCCTTGATAAATTTGCCCCTAAGAAAAGGGTGAATTTGCTCTTTTTGATACACCTGAAAGCCCTATTTAAAAGTCAGTTGAGGAAGATTTGAGTTGATAATATTTTTTCTGACCTAGATATTCTTTGCAGTGTGGCTAAATGAATGGTACACTAATATTTTCTTATAGTTGTAATTTTTATGAGATAAGGTAGACCCTGTAGGGGACATCAACTGAGAAAGACTGGCAGCAACTGTCCCATGGCCATAGTAGAGTTCCCAGAGTTCTTCGTTTATAGATTGACTGTAATGGTCATATATTCATGTGAATAGGACTTGACTATGATTATACAGCATGATGAAAATTAAACTAAATTTTTATTAATTGTTTTACACAAGAAAAATGCCCTTAAAGGAATTGTTAAGTATAAAAATAAAACTAGGTAAATAGATAGGCTGTGCAAAATAAAAAATGTTTCTAATATAGTTAGTTATCCAAAAATGTAATGTATAAAGACTGGAGTGACTGGATGTCTAACAGAACAGAACACTACTTCCTGCTTTGCAGCTCTCTTGGTTGTCCTGATTGGTTACCAGGCAGTAACCAATCGTTGACTTGGGTCATAACTGTTTGCTTTTGAATCTGAGCTGAATGCTGAGGATCAATCGCAACAGTTATGTCCCATGTGGCCCCCCTTCAAGTCGCTGACTCAGTTAGTGTTCTGGCTATTATATTAGACATCCAGTCACTCCAGCCTTTATACATTATGCATACATTTTTGGCTAACTAACTATATTAGAAATTGTTTTTATTTTGTACAGCCCATTTATTTTAGCCACTTTTATTTTTACACTGAACTGTTGCCTTAAGAGTTGTCTAATGTTATATTCAGGTCCATAAGCATTCATATTATCTCTAATAGGTCAGTCTTACCCTCTGGCTGCTTAGGGCCCCACTGTGGGTATGGGGCATTCCGCAAACTTTGAAAATCCTTGCTGTAAACCAATGATCCCCAACCAGTAGCTCTTGAGCAACATGTTGCTCTCCAACCCCTTGGATGTTGCAAGAGCTTATTTTTGAATTCCAGGCTTGGAAGCAAGTTTTGGTTTTATAAAACCAGGTGTACTGCCAAACAGAGCCTCAATGTAGGTTGACAATCCACATAGGGGCTACCAAATGGCTAATCACAGCACTTATTTGGCACCCCAAGAACATTTTTCATGCTAGTGTTGCTCCCCAACTCCTTTTTCTTTTGAATGTTACTCACAGGTTCTAAAGGTTGGGGATCCCTGTGTAAACTATACTTCATCTGAACTTCCTTGCATTAGGTCAAAGCCTAAATATAACACTTACAGTATAATCCTTACAATCCTCATGACTGTCATAGTGATAACACTGACAATGTTGTGAGAGTATCAAGCCATGCACATACAGTATAAGCTCATAATCATATATTCTTGTGCAATATCCTTTATGGGACAGTTATTAAATTGATAATATTAATTGTGCATATCACAGTTTTTAAGACCTTCTTGAAGCTGGAATAGTTTATGGTGCAATTATAATGACCTTTCATTGCCATGCCTTCAAGCAAAAATGTGTTATGCACAATTAAAATTCTCAATTTAATAATATGTTTTATTACATACACTGTGCACTGGTGCAAGCGAATGGGGCACTAAATACTTTTGCAGGATTGCAAATGATATATTTAATATACACAAAGGAAAATGTGCTTGCATTCCACATATTTTTTTTTATCACATTCCCCTGTTGGTAGGCAGATGTGAGAAGTAGCTATATACTGTACAATACTGTGTGTATTTTTCAAAGTGGAACAATACAGACATCTACCAATAATGTGAGATGTTATTGTCTGATCCTTGCTTTTGATTTTATGCTACATCCATCTCAGAAAAGGAGAATGTAAATTTCTCTATATAAGAAGTTTACTAAATTGGGGTTGAGTGCAGTTTGTGTTCCTACACCATCATTACTGCACTTAACTAGAAGTGCTGGCAGATACAAATTGCATTCAAAACCAACAGAAAATGACTAAAACTGCTACTAGCACTGTCACATGATTTCTTAAAATGTCACTTCGGCTCTTGTTGAAGAAACATCAGTTTACATAAAATTCCTATAAATGCAAATATGTGTTATTGTATGGAGAATTGACACAAGGTAAAATCACACAAAGGGGCACTTCTGAGCTGTAATCATGGGAAATGTAATGACACATGCATAGATTTTACTTTTCTATAGAAGCTTAAAAAGAATACAGTTCATACTTAGAAATCTATCAAACTTTGCCACTTCTAAAGTACAAAATAAAAAAAAACACGCACATCCAAACCAGATTATCATCATTACTATTTATGTTGCGGCTTTGCTCAAAAATGGTCTTGAGCACAAACCGTCTAAGATATCTGTCTATTTATTTATTTAAAGCTGCATAATTATTTCATACAATGAATGTTGGGGAGTGGAAATTCTAAAGTGAAAAAGTAGTTTTCACTATAGAAGTATCTTAAACAAAAAGCCACGTAAAATAATCCAATATTGAGTGCTTCTACTATCACCATGACCTTTTACACCACTTACATTACCAGAAATTCTACTCCACCTGACTTCCATTGATTTAAAAAGGGTTATTTGAAGTGTGTGGTGGTGTAAAATAATAGTGTGAATTCCCACATAAGTCAGACATCTAATGAAAATGATTTTTTCGATTGGTCCTTTTTCCCCCCGAATTTCGAGTTCCAGGGAGTTTATGGGAGTTTTTACAAACTCAGAGATGTTTTAAATATGGACTGTTGTATCTCTGAGCTCTGGGAATGTTACTGACACCTGCTGTGGTTTGGTATTAGACTACTGGCTGTAATTAAAGGGCATGTAAAGGCAAAAAAATAAAATCCCATTTTTACATTCTTTAATGAAAAAGAAACCTATCTCCAAAATACTTTAATTATAAAATGTGTACCGTTTTTATAAGAAACCTGACTATATGCAGTGAAATTCTCCCTTCATTTACTGCTGTGGATAGGAATTGTCAGACGGTCCCTAACTGCTGAGCAGGGAAACAATCATACTTATGAACAGCAGGGGGAGCCCCTGCCTTACTTCCCCCCCCCCATGCAGAACTCAAGCAGCTTTGTTTATGACGATCCCTAAGCAGCCCAGACCACACTGAGCATGTGCACAGTCTTAGTCTTGAAAAGATGTTTAACAAAGCTACAAGATGGTGACCCCCTGTAGCCAACTTTGAAAGCATAAATTATTTGTTTGATTAGGCTTGTGGTGCAGGAAGTTCATGTTTATATTTAGTATACAAAATACAGCATTTCTATCCTTATTCTATTTTAGACTTCACATGCCCTTTAAATAGCAGATATTTTCAGGGAATAGGTAAGCAGGACAAAACTACCTATAAAGAAATAGCACACACTAACATGTGAACTGGTGGAGGCAAGGCCATAGATTGATTTTATTTAAAGGAGAAGGAAAGGTTAAAACTAAGTAAGCCTTATCAGAAAGGTCCATCTAAATATACCAGTAAACCCCCAAATTAATCTTGCTCTGAGTCCCCTGTCAAAAGAAACACTGCATTTCTTTCCTTCTTTTGTGTACACATGGGCTTCTGTATCAGACTTCCTGCCTCAGCTTAAACCTCATTGCCCTGGGCGTGAGCATGCTCAGTTTGCTCCTCTTCCCCCACCCCTCCCTTCTCTACTGTAATCTGAGCCCAGAGCAGGGAGAGACTCAGACAGGAAGTTATGTCACACCACATTAATACTGCAGCTCCTATTCTAAACAAACAGAGAGTTCCTAGAGCTTTTTACTCAGGTATGGTAAAACATTCTACAGAATAAATATAGCATTCTAGCTTGCACTATTGCAGCTAATTTATTGGCAATAAAATGCCTCCGTAGCTTTCCTTCTCCTTTAAACTTTACACAACCATTTTGCTGCAACAATTTTTTAAATCTTTTTTTTTATCATTTATTTTATTTTAATATTTAACTTCCATTCTAAGGTGGAGGCGGTAAAAATAAAGGATGACCTCATCTTCCCTCATCCTCATGTATATTTTGCCTGCTACCATCCCCAGTCTTTCAGGATCCTAAAAGGCCCCTCTCCTACATTTTCTAATTAATCTTAAGATTTCCAATGATGCTGTTGGAACTCGTGATTTTCCTAAAATAGCTTCCTTTAAATATATTATAATATATATATTATATTATATATACAGTATATATTATTATATATTAGAAGCTGTGTTTCTTAGGCAAACAGTGAAGGATACATTTTATTGCCCCATTTTATTGTTAAAGTACACTGAATTGATTTGTCACAGATGTCACAGAGAAGGTCACACTTCTTTATTATGGACTTGTTTGATAAGGGCTGTTAGACTGTGCGCTCCTCTATCAGTCATTCTCACAGGCACTGGAGATAGTGTCAGGTCGATCCTCTTAAAAGATGAATGCTTGGAATCACAGTTCGAGTAAGCAGGTATGAGTTCCATTCTGCATCTACTTTGTAGATTCATATCTTAGTTACTTACCTCAACCATGAAAAAGTATTTTCTGAGTACTGTCTATATTTGGTAGCAGGCCACACAATTCTTACCTCTTAAATTAGTTTCAATGTCTGTATGGTTCGGTTCCATATCAATCTAATTATCATTTCATCCTGGATTAGTGGTAAACTCATATGGAACATGAGGAAGGTCATTCAACATTTTTTTCTTTCAAACTAAAGCACAAAATGGTATATATGTGGAACTGCCTAATCCCGCTGGGAATACCTCATCATTTCTTGTCAAATTTAAATGCCATTTATAACAAAGTAAACCTTCACTGCTGACCTCTAGTAACACAAAGTTTGCTGCTTGGAATGTATCGAAGTTTTTTGGAGTATTTTTATAAAATTGTAGCCACAAGACAAAGTCAAACTACATTATTATAGTATATAGTATATACTATTTACTTTCTTTTGAAATTCTTTTTATTAAGATTTTCAATAAAATACAAGTATATGACAATATGATAAACATACAATGTTTCAATAAGGAGCAAAAGAAATATTCATGAGCATTACAATAAACATTTGACATGAAAGACAACAAAATAAATAAACAAACAAAGAAAAAGGGGATATACTATTTAATAAGTAGATGTTTCTAGGCTTGTCCATTAGGAGAGGCTTTATTTCTCTCTTACAATTGGATTTCTATTTTATGTTGAGTTTAGCAAAAATGAAAGGCTTATCTTTCTAATGGAAAAGTAATTGTGAAATATTTCACACATAAAAATAGCATTGAAAGGTTTTTAATAAAAAAAAATTAAACATGACAGGTGCAGTGTCGATTCGGCACTACTCCCTTTTGCCCCCAAACCATATACCTCCTACCCCAATAACACACAAGCACAACACTGGTTTGGAAAGAGATGGCCGCAGTTGTTTATTAAACATAATAATAATAATTAACCTGTATAACATTTTAACATTTTACACACCGTTTGTATAAGAAACTTTTAACATTCTTTATAATATTATTCCCCCATCCGGGGGAAAGAGGAATGGGGGTGGGATGGCTGTACCCAAACTGCCAAAAGCGGAGGGTTTGCCAAATGGGAGGCCCTGAGGCAGCAGCCCCCAGGGTCCGGAGGGGAGGCCCTGAAGCAGATGCCCCAGTGGGCCCCGGGCCCCTCAGTCCAACCCTGCCTATAAAAATTACACCATTATCAGAGCTCTTCATAGATCCTTTCCACTAGGTGCCTGTGTTACAAATGAGTGGTATGAATATCCCATTGTTCATTCCATGGAAGGCAGTTGGATAACTTTTGATATTCAGTCACAGTTTTGTGCTAGGTGATGCTAATAGGATTTTTGGGAAAGCAGCAGAAAAGGTTACTTTTAAGGACACTCTACCAGTCAAGTAGCTACAGAGGAATCAGACCCTGAGGCAGTGGGGGAGCAGGAGATATAGGGGCCCCATGAGGCCCTAATTCCTATACAATTTCAATAAATATTGTTAAAGCAGGTCAACCACTAGACATTTTGGGGGCCTGAAAAATAATTTGCTGTGCAGCCCAGTAATATCTCGTTACACCACTGGAATTTACTTCTATTTTCATATGTGCATAATTCAATAGCAGTTCTGAAACTGTGAGCTCCCCTTGAGTTAAGGTTAATGCTGAGTAAGCGATTTGTCACAGGATGGCAGACTGATTGTAGGTCTTTGCGTATTATTTATATATGACCTAGTGACCAAACGCATTAAAGCCTACATTTATTTTCGATTTTCAATTGATCCCCATGTATTATTATTTTTTATGGTTTTCTACATAATATTGTGTCCCTTTATGTAAGCACATCCATTCTTTCGCATAAGGAGCTTTCACAAGGGCATAATGATCTGACAATGAGATTTTAATATGAATGATCCCACTCCTTATTTCCAGAAATACCCAGCAAACATTTTTCTGATAATACTAATTGTTCCTCCACTTAGATTTATATGTCATTCTTTTGTTCTTTGTGGGTAAAATTTGAATCCAAATGGCTCTCTATAAAAAGCTTGTTTTGTTTACAATGCGCTTGCCATTTTGGAATGATGTCAAATAATTTAACTGTAACAGCGTGCGCAGTGTGAAAACAACCGCGATATATGCAAAAGAGCATTGAGAAAATTAAGTGAAATAACTGACACAGTATTAAGAGTACGCCTACGGCTCACGGACCAGTTTTCTAAACAAGTCCCTGATAAAATGACTATAATATATTGTGCTTTGTTCAGTCTCTATAGGAGTTTCATAAAGTAGTAATTGTATTATGATTCTGCTCCCCGGCCTCCCCCCTTTTTTTAATAGAGCACACTGGCAGAATGATTTCTGTGGACATTTTAACATAAAAAAAAAGAGTTAGACACAATTATATACTCTCAGTGACCACTGAAGGTTTTTTAATGTTACTTTTATAAATCCTTACAAAATAACGTTGATGCACTAAAATTGCTGTTTTTTTGGCATGAACTGAAACTTGGCTATTGAAACTGTTTGAAAAAATGTATACAAATTATTATTTTAATGTTCTTTGCTTATAAAAGTGTTGTAGTTTTGTTGTGGCTTTGTAGAGTCTATAAATAACAGACCCCTAGTTTAGAGGAGGTATTGACATTTGCAAGCCAATGGCTGACATTATTATCAGCGTGGCTTTATGAAGGACAGGTCATGTCAGACAAATTGGATTGCTTTTTATGATGAGGTAAGTAAGATGCTGGACAGTGGAGGGGCAGTAGATGTGATCTATTTGGATTTTGCCAAAGTGTTTGATACCGTGCCCTGCAAATGACTGCTTTCTAAACAAAGTCTTCCCACAGAATTCCACCTTCACGGAGAGCTGTGGCTGATGTGTCAGTATATGCAGTTGAGTGTGCTTGCAAATTAACTGCAAGTTGTGGGTAACATTTTGAATGGGGATGACACAGTATTAAAATTGCATTAGAGCAGGGTCCTTCTTTAGCTAAGTCTATTAACACAACCTGCTGTGGGTTCCCTGGAATTTGTATCACATTCAGAGTGTCATTATGCTCCAGGGTTGCCCACCATCACGTATGCAGCTACATTCATAAAGTACCCTTAAAAGAGAACTAAACCCCCCGTGGTGATAAGTCCCCACTGGCCCCCCAGCCTGCCTTCCCCCTGCTAAGTGTTACCCCATAATTGAGTCCCCTGTCGGATTACTATAATCTTACAAGGGTAATATTAGGGTCTTCTTCCCTCCTTTTGTCAATTTCCGTCACTTCCGGTGCATGCACAGTTGTCGCGGAAGATTGCTCCAACTGCGCATGCGCCAATACGGCGCTCACTTTACGAGGCTTACTGAAGTGCATGTCTGGTCAATAATCCTACAGGGGACACAATTCTGGGGTAACACTTAGCAGGGGGGAGGCAGGGAGGGTGGCCAGCAGAGGGGGGCCAGTGGGGATTTATCACAGAGTTGAATTGTAACGCTGGTGCATATTTTACATTAGCAAAGAGTAATTTCCTTGAGAAAAATCATCAAGGTTCAAGCTTTAAAGTATATTGAACAGGGTAGCACCTGCATAGCTTTTCAAAGTATTGAATAAGTATCATAATGGAAAATAATCACAGCATCTGGATGAAAGGGGGTTTTCAAAACTTATCAGCCTTGATGTAAGGGCAACCATATCCAAATCATTTATGAAACAGCGCCTTTCATTGTCTTTTCTATTGATGAGGCTGGAGCTGTAAAGCAGCAAAAGTTTAGACAGACGTGCCCCTACTGAGAAGATAATGATGCCCAGCATCCCAGAATGTAATGTTTAACCTCTGTTTCAAAAAGTGATTGTCAGCCACATGCTGCAGCTTTTCAATGTCTAATCTAGCAAATAGTGCTAATACTAATCTTTCACTATCTGGGGAAAAATAAATGAGAAAAGAGACTGAGTAGTTACATAGTGAATGTTCTGAGTAAGTACAGTATTAGTATTGAGTATTAGTATTGAGTATTAAATTAAATAGATTTAATTTAACAGGTTACAAGAAATTCACAGATTTCTTCTCTTAAAGGGGCATTATAATGTACAATTTAAAAAATACATTGTTGTAGGGGTATGAATAATATTTTCCTTAGCAGAGTAAAGTTTTTGGCAGCTTGTGCATCAATTGCACTGTTGTAGTGTAGGTAGAATGACCACCTATGGGTGGGTCTCAGAAGTGTAATTAGTGAGACTTGCTGCCAGTGTATCCCGGGCAACCCTTGGGCAGTGATCCCCAACCAGTAGCTCGTGAGCTACATGTTGCTCTCCAACCCCTTGGATGTTGCTCCCAGTGGCCTCAAAGCAGGTGCTTATTTTTGAATTTCAGGCTTGGATAAAAAACAGGTGCACTGCCAAACAGAGCCTCGATGTAGGTTGACAATCCACATAGAGGCTACCAAATGGCCAATCACAGTACTTATTTTAACACCACAGGAACATTTTTGCTATTGTTGCTCCCCAACTCCTTTACTTCTGAATGTTGCTCACAGGTTCTAAAGATTGGGGAACCCTGTCCTAGATGAACACTGAAGCTACTTATTTTTCATTCAAAGAACTTTGAACATTGCGTTTTTATTTCTGTAATCTCCTCTGCTGTTGCCTAACTATCTCCCAACAGACTTTATATTAGATGAAAGCAGCCCTAGTTGTACCCACTAAGCATTCCACAGAGATGAAAGCAGGAGAATACTTCTCAATCTGCTTGGGATTTGCAGTAGGAGGATAGTTTGTACACTGTGTAAAGCTTGTTTCAATAAACCAAAATGATATATGAATTGTCAGAGTGCTGAAAATAATTTGCTATCTAAATGTTGTTATATTTTTCAGGGAGGTTCTACAGTTTGTTTAAAGATATAGGGTTACCACCTTTGCGTGTTATAAGTGAAGTCATCTTTTACTTATTAGTGGGTTGCAAAAATGCATCTCTGATGAATTCCTTTTTTAACAAAAATGTGCATTTGTAATAGAGCTAAGAGATCTGATTCACTTCCAAGCAATCAAATTGACAATGAATAACACTGTTTTATACCAATTGTGAAATGGTAAAGCAAGGAACTGTAATAAGTCACTATGGTAAGAAATAAAAAAAAATATTACAAATCATTGTTAAAGGAAAAATATTCAGGAATAATGGAGGTACCTATAAAAAAAATAGTGTATAAAACAGCCCATATGTAAAACTCTGCTTTATGTAAAAAAAAAAAATCATAATAATATACTTTTTTAGTAGTATGTGCCATTGGGTAATCCTAAATAGAAAATTGCCATTTTAAGAACTGAAGAGCTGCCCCCTGAGATCCTACAATTCACAGTGCAAACCAGTGGTGGACATAAATGTATTCACTATAATAAAAATAAGCCCTTTGGTGTGATCAAATAACCAAGTTATTCACGAGACTTTGTGGTTCAAACTATATCTCACAATGATTATAGTAAACATTAGTAAACTCCAGCCCCAAGCCTCATGTTCCAAAACTATCAATTTATAAACTCATTAAGTTTCTAAGTGGTCCATCCTTTGTCGTCATGCTCTGTACTTTAACACAATCTGTTTGGTTTCAAGAAAGAATTAACTGAATATTGTTGCCCCTGTGCTGGTCCCAGAATCAGGCCATTTATATTTTCATTTATATTTTCTACTTTTGTCAAAAGGCCATTTAAAAAAAAAACATCTGAATATACATAAATATACATTTTATGCCAGAATTTTAAACAATACAATGTCAAGATAAATCTGCTTTTGCTCTTTGTTTAGCAGTTTGCTATGGCAAAAAAGAAATATTACTGAAAAAGTAAGCATTGCAGCTTTCCTTTGAAGCTAATGGGCTAGACCGCTAAAGTTCCTCACATGCACAAATCATCTATTTGTCTTGCATCTGTAAAATTGCCTTTGCTTTTGATATACCAATTTATTTTCAGTAGACATTATATTTACTGGTTCAATCCAGGAACTGGCAGTTTAAATGTAAGTGCTTGGAGCTCAAAGGATTATAATTTCTTTTTTTTTTGTTCTCGGTATTTGGGTTGTATTTTTTTTCTATAGGTTTCTTGGTAATATTTGAATTTGGAATGGGATCTTGGTCACTGTTGGTTACTGTTACCCAGTTATCCTGTTGCATTTGTAATTCATTCAAGTTTTTTAGAGATTGCTAGATCCCATATAGCATACTGGTTCCTCAACATCCTATGACATGAAATTGACATATAACAAATTAAAGCAGACCTGTACATAAAAAGCTGTATAATAAAAGTCCTTTTCAAATTTAAAAAATTCAAACATGAAATCCATATTCTTTTTTTTTATGAAAGTGTTCATAGCTGTTGTAAACTCATTTAAAAATCTCAGCTGTTAATCAAATATTGCCTGCCCCTCCTCTATGCCTTAAGCATAGAGGCGGGGCAAGCAATTACTTTCACTTTCCATTAAAGGAAAACTATACCCCCAAAATGAACACTTAAGCAACAGATAGTTCATATCATATTAAGTGGCATATTAAAGAATCTTACCAAACTGGAATATATATTTAAGTAAATATTGCCCTTTTACATCTCTTGCCTTGAGACATGGTCTCTGTGCTGTCTCAGAGATCACCTGACCAGAAATACCACAAATCTAACTGTAACAGGAAGAAGTAAGGAAGCAAAGACACAACTCTGTCTGTTAATTGGCTCATGTGACCTAACATGTATGGTTTGTTGGTATGTTTGTGAGTACAGTGAATCCTACGATCCCAGGGGGTGGCCCTTATTTTTAAAATGGCAATTTTCTATTTATGATTACCCAATGGCACATACTACTAAAAAAGTATATTATTATGAAAATGGTTTATTTACATGAAGCAGGGTTTTACAAATGAGCTGTTTTATGCAATATCTTTTTATAGAGACCTACATTGTTTGGGGGGTATAGTTTTCCTTTAAGCACTTCCTAGATGTCACTGCTCTTTCCACATTCCCTCTTCTTTTTAACATTTAATTGTGCATCCAGTACATGGGGATGGACATCAGGTCCCCCATTCTGGTGCACAAACAAGATTTTGAGATGATACAAGGCTTGCCTTAATAACAGTGTCCACAAAATGGCTCCTGCCTTCTTGTTATACTTATCAATTCCCAGACTGAAGGAAACAAGATTCAAATAATTTATATAGTGTAAATAAAGTTCATTTTTCTTGACTAACTTGGTAAAATAAGATTTGGAATATTTTTTGGGTCCCCTTTAATAAACTTGCGTCCATTAATTATGGAATTATTAAACGTGCAGCTTTTTCTGTTTGCAAGAGAAGCTAAACCTTTTCTACTTCATTTACATGAGAGGTTTGGTAACACTGCTAGAATTAACTTGCCTGTTGCCTTCAACTTTGTGAAAATATCAATACTCCTAGCTATCTATTAGCTTTGTGAGTTAAATTGACATGCCATATTGAGGAAACCACGAATATGGTAGTTCTTTGCAATCAAACTTGTCGGGGAATCAGTCCTAATATCAGTGGCATTATGAACAAGGCACTAACATATACTGTATTAAGATAAATAGATGATAGATATTACATTGTAGGCAGATAGTGAGTGATCTTAATGTATAAAAGATATAGAAAAGAACAAGAGGCCACCCATGTAGATCCAGGGGACTGAACTTGAAGCTTTTTCAGCTTGCATTAAAATTTTGATTCTAATGCCAATAAGCCACTGCATATGTCAGGGAGCTAAACTCATCCAGGGCAATATCAATGGGGAAAAAGAATATTGGTCAGCAGCCATAAAAAAGTCTTACACGGCTATGACTATATATAACAGGTAATAACTCTACTAACAACGCATGGAAAATTTAATTTGCAAAAATAAATATGCATTAATATGTGATTACTTTTTGGGATGAAATGTTATTGCCAGGTTGTACACTGCATGTTTCGGAACAAAAACAATATTGTTAAGAATGCAAATAATAAGTAAGTGCTGTTGGTACAGCTGAGAAAATTATTAGACTTTCTTTTCAGATATGAGGATACAGAAAATGATTCTGATGAAAACTAAAGATAAGATTCTTGAACTGCAGCTGGAATTCCCACAAATCTATATTTAATAAGTCCTTTGCTTTCCCACAGTGGGAGAGAGATATCAGACAATGCGGCTAAAAGATTTCTCCCCTTTCCCATTTCTTTCTCTAAGATGATTTAAAAATAAATCAGGAAGACAAAATATTTGTAAATCATTCATTATTTATGTGTTAAAGGCAAAGGGAATTATTTAGTCTATGGGAGTTTTTTTAACCTCTTTTCAAATGTTTTCAGCTACAGTATAGGTTATATGTATTCAGTATTTCAGTATAGTGTGTATGCATGTGTGTCATGTCTGTTACAATAAAATTAAACAGTACTAAATATTTCAGATTAAGTGCTTTATTTTTCAGTAGTCTGAGCAGAGACAATAATAAATTAGCTTTTTTGGAAGATGTTAAATATTTTTAGACAATACAAGCAATATTATGGGGCACATTTACTTAGCTCGAATGAAGGAATAGAATAAAAAAACTTCGAATTTCGAATGATTTTTTTGGCTACTTCGACCATCGAATTTTAAAAAAAACTTCGACCCCCTACGTTGCCAAGTAAAACCTACCGAACCTCAATGTTAGCCTATGGGGAAGGTCCCCATAGGCTTTCTAACAAATTTTTGGTTGAAGAAAAATCATTCGATCGATGGATTAAAATCGTTCGATCGATGGATTAAAATCCTTCGATCGTTCCATCGAATGAATTGCGGTAAATCCTTCGACTTCAATATTCAAAGTCGAAGGATTTTACTTAGACGGTCGAATATTGAGGGTTAATTAACCCTCGATATTCGACCCTAAGTAAATCTGCCCCTATATGTCTATTGTGTCTATTAGACTGATGATAAAATATAATTATGGGACCTTTTATCCAGAATGCTCAGGACCTGGGGTTTTCCAGATAACAGATCTTTCTGTATGTTGGCTCTCAATACTTTCTACTAGAAAATATTTTAAAAATTAAATAAATCCAATAGGCTTGTTTTGCATCCAGTAAGAATCAGTTATATCTTAGTTTGGATCAAGTACATGGTACAGAGAAATATTTTTTTTAAAGAAATTAGATAAAGGAGTCTATGGGAGATGACCTTCCCATAATTCTGAGTTTTCTGGGTAACAGGTTTCCGGATAATGGATACCATACCTGTATTATACCTTATTATATATATTATACATATATTTGTATATATATCCGATGAGAAGCAGTCCTTTCTGTAAACTTAAACCCTGGGGAGCAAGTAAAGGTTATTTTTACAAATAAAATACTGAATTCAAAAGTTTTGCACACAAAAAGAATAATTTGCAATGCATCAGTGTTGTGTAATATACCACCAAACACTTTCCCTTAAGTTAGTGGCACATAAGGGGGGTTATTTACTAAATACTAATAATTTCTCATATTTTGTCAGAAACAAACTCAACCTAGCTCCCATCCATGAATTTGGCATATTTGCTAATATTTCTGGTCAAAAAAATCGGATCGAAATTTTTTTTAAATCTTTCAACCAAAAAGTTTCACTTCGAATCATACAACTTTATCGAATTGCCACTCAAAAAAGAAGCAAAAAAACAGCATCAAACACCCCAAACTTCCAAAATTTATGAAGGTTAAAAACATTTTCAAAGGGTCACAGTGATAGCTGCCATTGACTTTTACATGAATTCAACAGGCTTTAGATGGAGTATTTTCAGATTCAGACTTCTCGGCATAATAAATCCTGAAGAATACAATTTTTTCTCTAAAAATTAAAGTTTTTCACACAAAAAAAACTCAACTATAAAAAATTGAGTTTTATTAAATAACCCCCCAGATTTTTTTCTCCACCGGTGTATTTTACTCAAGACTGCCACTACCAACACCCATTGGAATCAGTGTACCTGACACTGCTTAGTTTATGGAGTTATCTACCATAAGCAAAAACTGCATACAGTACATTTCACTTAGTTGATTCTGAGTGCTGTCTCTGCAACCCCTAGGGGCTGATTCACTAACTTCGAGTGAAGGATTCGAAGTAAAAAAACTTCGAATTTCGAAGTTTTTTTGGGCTACTTCGACCATCGAATGGGCTACTTCGACCTTCAACTACGACTTCGAATCAAAGGATTCGTAGTAAAAATCGTTCGATAGTCGAAGTACTGTCTCTTTAAAAAAAACTTTGACCCCCTAGTTCGCCATCTAAAAGCTACCGAAGTCAATGTTAGCCTATGGGGAAAGTCCCCATAGGCTTGCCTAACTTTTTCTAAGGATATTCCTTTGATCGTTGGATTAAAATCCTTCGAATCGTTTGATTCGAAGGATTTTATCGTTCGATCGAAGGAATTATCCTTCGATCGTTCGATCGAACTATCTGCGCTAAAATCTTCGACTTCGATATTCGAAGTCGAAGGATTTTAATTCCTAGTCGAATATCAAGGGTTAATTAACCCTCGATATTCGACCCTTAGTGAATCGGCCCCTTAAACTTCAGTTTCAGAAACAAGGTTTTTTAAAAGCATTATTTTAGGGATTAAGTTCATTTAGAAATGTTGTTGCTTTTCAGCTAAACCAGCTCAGACCTTTTGAGGAGGATGGTCATAAAAACATAAAATATAAATGACCCCTTCACTTTAATTTCTATGTCTTTTTCAGTGGAAATGTTAAAAGTAGAATATATTTTTGTTCTAGGGAGTCGATTAAAAGGGCAATTAATCACATTTGATTAGAATAGCAGCTAGCAAGCTTTCAATTAAAGTAGGAAATCAATTTACATTAACTGTAATTTGAGTTGCACTTTTAAGTTTGTACTGTACCAGTTGGAACTAGTTTTGAGCTAATAATAAATGTTTATTTTAGTTAAAATATGTGACCAGGAGCTGGGAAGCAATTTTATTTATTTTGCCTATATTTCTGGAGAGATTTGTATCCAACTTTGTGAGCTCTCAAGTAGTTTGTTTCCCTGGCAATCCATAAAAATCTATCTATTATAAGAATCCTTGATAAGCAAGTAAAATAAACAACAGTAAAATATTTTTACTTCCACTGGAAAAATATTTAGTAAAGAAAATAATGATATATATAAAAAGAAGAATCACATCACCACTGTCTTGTTCTGCCTGAGTAAATGTGATTCAGCAGTTAGCCTCACAGTATCATAAGTTGAAAGGTTACAATCATGTATACACTATTGTTTGATTGTATGTGCTGTACCTGGTTTACATATTGGTTAAGAAAGTGAGTACAGCAAACATATTGTGCCAAGGCCTTGGTAAGAGAAGGTCAATGTACAGTACAAGTAGCAGTGTTTAGTGAAGCATCTGGAATAACATTGAAACAGCCTTTGCAATAGTGTGCCAGATGCTTTGCCGTAAAACCATCTTTATGATCATGTTTTTGGGACTATCACTAAAGGGCCTGTTTAATCAATTCAACTTTCCTTTCTTTAATTAATCTCTAAAAAAAAAATTTTTTTTTTATATTTCATTAAAAATCTAAAAATGTGAGATTTAAAAAGTGTAGAAACCATAAAAAAAAATGTAATGTATCATATGTACATTACTGAGGTGTATTCGAGTCACCATGCAAAAACATTCTTCTAGTGATGGCGAATTTGTCCCGTTTCGCTACGGTAAAAAATTCACAGAATGCAAATTACGACGCCGGTGACAATTTGACATGCATTAAAGTTAATGGGGGTCATTTATCAACACTGGGCAAATTGCTGCATTCAGTGTTGTACTTGCGGCTGGCTTTAAAAAGCTAATCACTGATTGGTTGCTATAGGTAACTGCCCATGGGCAAATTTGCCCAGTGTTGATAAATGAGCCCCAATGGGTGTACGTTAATTGTTGCCGTTGTTGGAATTTTCGTGTCGATTTCTCAAATTTATTCGCCGGTGGTGAAATGCGGAAATTCACTGAAAATTCGTGCCTGGCGAATAAATTCGCCCATCACTACGTTCTTCTACTCATGAGAAAGAAATTCACTGCTCACTAAAAAGAACGTTAGGCTATTAAAAAATTAAAAAAATATAAAAAATTGAAGAAGAGATGACTGAATCATGAGTGTGAGCAAAGGAAGACTTAGGGCAAGGCCAGACGTGGCGTTTTTATGTTGTGTTTTTAAAAAAGAAACGCCGGGCAGAAATACGCCACTGTAACCACACGTTACGTTCTCTTTTAAAGCTGAAGAATATAATTGAATCCCAGAACAGGACTGCCATTAAGAGATCCAATACCTCTTACAAATTATATTTTCTAAAACAATTAAAACCAGTAAGGCTTCCATAGGAACACCTTACTGGCCAGTAAACGCTACTTTGGTGGGTTGTGCCTGCTTGGCAGGTTTTAATTTTTTTTTGATGCATGAGAAATTTGTCTTGCAAATAACACTCTTTGCTCACAAGTTCCCTTATGTTCCTAACATTCTCTCTCTCTCTCAATACTCCAGAAGATACAGGTTTGTATAGATTGGCTTTTTGAGGTTTTGTTCTTACTCAGAGCTTCACCTCCTCTTGATATTCAGCTTAGACATAGACAAGAGAATAGATTGAGAGAAGTCAGCACAACATGTAAGTGTCAATTTCAAGTCCCCTTTAAAAATAACATATTGAAATCGTTAAACATATAGAAGTAGTTTCGTAGACTAAACAAAGGTTTTCAACTCCAGGCTTCAGTGGTCATATGGATTCCCCATCTTGAGCCTTTTCTTACATAAATTCAAAGAAATTGATCAGTAGCTCATTATTTATAACTGAAAGATAAACAAGGAAATGATTGTAAATTGTGGCCTGTACAGAGTCACTGCTGAGAACCACAGGGATAACACAAAACTATGTCCTACAGATGTTGGGAAATGCTCCTTCTGGCCTACCTGTGATTGGCTGTAGAAACAGAGAGCTGAAATACAAAACAGCTGGATGGATACACTTTTTTCTAGCTCTAGATGGCTTTATTTAACCCAATAAGGAATAAGTGATTTATTGCTTCACTGAAATTACTGAGGGTTTTTACCTTCATGTCTTTTTCTGATTTAGAAATCCCAAGTGGTTCCCTGAAGAAGGAAACTAAAACAGGGACATTTGTTGTTTGTTGCTCTGAGTAATAAAACTTTGCTTAAATTGGTTATGTATGTTTCTGTGGTCTCATACAATCCCTTTTTGTAACCATTTCAACAATTTGTGTAGGTTTTCCATTTGTAGCTTGGTTTGGTCACTACTTGCACTATATCCCCTGTTACTTCTTATGAATCTACCCCTTTAGCTAATAACCCTGAGAAGAAGATCTGGTTCCGGTGACTCTTCCACCAGACTCAACAGTTGAGCACTGACAATGTGAAATATAACACAACAGGTGAATCATATTGAAGGTGATAGGTAACAGCTGGGGTTGCCACTTTTTATTGATACAATTACCTGGTGTAGTGAAAGACCTGACTAATGATTAAGCTGTCTATAAAATGTTATAAAGTGTTCATAAAATGCTATAACTACCCCATAAACATGCTCTAAAAATCATGGATCTATGAGCCATGGTCTTATTCTGCAGAAACCATATCAGTAAATCACTCAGGCACTTGGAACAGAACCGCAAGCTGATTTTACACAGAAGAGAGGAGCAGTTCATGCCATTTTTAAGGGACAGTCATTGCTAAAGTCAATTATATCATATTTATAAGTATAACTTCCATTGATTTTGCACCACACACAATTGAGACATAACCCACTATATTTATAGCATTTTCTGTCTGTGTATATATCTATGCACATGAAATAATGGGTGTATGCTGCCATTTTGTTTAGCTCTGCAAATTTGTAAATATTTTTATTGTAGAAAAAATGGATGTCTGTGAGATGCAAAATAGCATTTATTAATATGATATATTTGTCTTTTGAGGTGCACCAAATACAGTTTTGTGCATGGCTACCTTCTTTCATAAAAGGCTAAGTTAACTTAGAACTAACATTTGGATAAATTTTAAATTTATTAATAATCAAATTTAAGCTTTTTTCTAGACTTAGCTACAAAATTGTGAACTTTTCTCCCAATCCCTAGCATATTTGCTAGGCTAGAGGATAAGCTTGTGTAAAGATCTATGTTTTAAGAGACCATTTAAAGGAAGAGTGATTGGGAGAAGGTCAAAATAACATGGGAGATGAATTCATGAATATTAAAGTAGTCCTGCTTTCAATGATAAGGGTATATCAGCAGTGTTGCCATTTTGGTTCTGATCAAGCCCAACTATGCAGCCATTCCATTGGGCCCTAAACCATGCCCCTTTCCTGTCCAGTCTCGTACTTTTTTGTTTTACTGTGCAAATTCTGCTGTAAAAATGTCAAAAGTGGTGATTATGAAAAGGCAAACTATGTTTGACAATTACCTACCTCAAAGAGCAAAATTCAGAATTATAAAACTGGCAGGGGCTTGCGGCACTAAGGGTGGTATTGCATTTATATTAAACTATACTTGTGTAAATATACATTTAATAGTTCTTCCAGCTGTAAGAACAAGGCATTTGTCATTGCTGTGTTACTCAGTCTTTTCCATTTCAATCATCGGTGTCTTATCTGGAGAAAAAAAATCAGTTTCTGTGCACTGGTCTGGTGTAATCCAGAGCCTTTGTATGGTGCTGATGGGCACAGATCCAATTGGTGGCCTTTTCTACGACAAACCCCAATTCATTTGTGTCAGTATACTATTTAATGTAGAAATAGGACACACCGGCACAACATGGGTAATTCCAGCAGGTAAAACCTTGCTCGTTTATTGCGGATGCAACGTTTCGGGGCGTGACCGAAACGTTGCATCCGCAATAAACGAGCAAGGTTTTACCTGCTGGAATTACCCATGTTGTGCCGGTGTGTCCTATTTCTACGTTGTTTCTGAGGTTGCCCATTCCCTCTGGCATCGAGCACCTGGGAGTCGCTGGAGTCTGGACGGCCAGGGTGTGCGAGTGTAAGTCTTTCTTTTTGCAAGTATACTATTTAATGCACACATTCGTTTATACTAGGGTAGTCTGCTACTAAAAACAAAACATAAAACTGATTAATGAAACATTCAGAGTATATTTCAGAATCAGAAATATTTTAGTAACCGCCATGCAAATAAACATGCTTGTGTTGCAGAGAAAAGCCAATACTTCATAAACCAATACATTTAAAACTATTTTCATTGAATCTTCTCAAATAGTACTTTGCTAATGAAAGATACAAAGTAAAGTAGCTAATTAATATGTAATAGTAAATGATTATATAGCTGGGCTAATTACAGTGAAACCCAATGGATCAGAACAGACATCGGTTATGCTTTTTTCCGTGATATGGTTATAAGTTGTGGCTAAAATCAGGATTGTGTCACTTCTGGCATGTGGTATTAAAATTATGTTAGCATGTGATCCTTTTGGTGAAAAATCTGTTGCAACTATTAAACTCTGGAATTACCAGCATGTTCATGGTGGCAGTAGCCACCCCAGTGTCAGTAGATGCTTTTGGGAATGAACAGCCAGACACAATCATTTATTAACACTGGGCAAATATGCCCATGGGCAATAACCAGTGTTTGGACAAGACTTCCAGTATACGGCTTCTTGCAGTTCATGCTTATTACATTGTACTGCTTTCTCCAACCTAAATACATATGTAACCTGGAGTTCAGTATATACTGCACCAAAAAACTAAGCCTGACATCTGGGAATTGACTTCCCCTCCCTGAAAAGGAAAATACTTTGTGAATGAGTAATGTCTTTGATAGAAGTTAAATATATCTAAAGCTGGCACAACAGCAAAGGGAACATTTCTGTCTCCCAAAACCCTTTCACTTAAGCTGATCGTTCGAACTGCACATTTTTCAGCCCTAAAGCCTTGCGGTAATCTAGCATCTGAAATCCAAAGAGGGCTTAAACAGCAGACACGGTTTACCTCAGAAACCCATGAGAATTGATATGTCCTTTAGATTTTTATCAATATTGAATTTTCTAATTTTCCAAAACAGAGTGCACATTCTTCACTTATATACAGTTTATTATTCCACTTTGGCACACAGTGCAATATTTATGATTCTCACTAATGGTTTTTGTTGTACCATCTATTTTCAGCATGTTTTCTTGCAAACAATTTATGCCTATACTTGTATTTTTCTATGTGTGGTAGTGCAGATCACGGAGAAGAGAATAATGGACTTTTTTAGCAGTAAACTGTGTTCAGTTTTGTGTTTTTTTGCTAAATTTTAAGCATTAAGGTGCAGCTTCTACAGACCCGGCTCTTGTATGCATACAGTAACTAAGAACAATGAATAATGTCAATAGTAATTCAAGTAATCAATAATACTAGTGATGGGCGAATTCGCAACAATTTTTATACGCGCAACTATTTTGTCCAAATGCATTAAAGCCAATGGGCGTCCAAATAATTTTGACGCGCAATCATTTTTATGCGCGCAACAATTTTGACGAAAATATTTTTGTCACGCAAATTGTAGTCGCAGTTTCGCGAAAACATTCTCAGGCAACGAAACACGGAAATCCGCCGTGAATCTATGTCACTAATTAATATATACTGTACATCTACAAAAATTCATAAGATGGTAGCCTTTAGTGATGGGTGTATCTGTCCCGTTTTGCTTCACCGTAAAATTCTCAAAAAATCTATGAAAAAAAAAATTCATGAAATGGCAAAAAATTCGCAAAACCCATTGAAGTCAATGGGCGTCAAAACAATTTTGACGCAAGCAACAATTTTTATACGCACGACAATTTTGACACGGCAAATTTTTGCCGCAGCTTCACGAAAACATTCGCAGAATCCATGCCTGCCGAATAAATTCTCCAATCACTAATTAATACATACATCTGCACAAAAATTCATAAGAGGATAGCCTCTATTGATGGGCGAATCTGTCCGTTTTGCTTTGCCGTAAAATTTGGGAGACAGCGAAAAAATTTGGCAATTAATACATAAATCTGCACAAAAAATTCATAAGATTGTAGCCTCTAAAATAATTGAGATTTTGTTCTCTGCAGATGTGGGAGGTCCACCAGCATTATAGCAGTATGAGGAGAAGGATAACATCTGTATTTTACCTTGTGTCTACATTTATAGCCAAGGGCCATGCCACATTTATGATAAAAAAATGTCATTTTTACAGTGGCACATGACTCTGTAGTCAATATAAAGTCTATCACAGTGCTGTCCAACTTTTACAGTGAGTTTCCCATACGTATAAATCACTAGCATCACATTACTTTCCTGAGTAACAGTGCAGGGTTTGACCTTCATGCCAGGAGGACACACACATTTGAAGAATTGTTTCTATTACATCCTGCACATAGACTTTTAGAATTGAATTTGTTCATGAAATCCTTCACAGGCTGAATATAATCTCTGAATACAGGGAGTCCCAAAGCAACAAAAAGAAGCTAGTGTTATAAACGGCAGCATATATATTCCCATTTGTCCCCAGGGCTTACTTGTCTAGATGAGAGATGTAAATCAACCAGAAGTGATTTCCTAGAGCCCCCAGGAATGCCCAGCCATGTCCAGGCAAGTTCTGACCATACCCAGTTAAACCCTGCCCAGGTCCTGTTTTCCCTATACCCATATATAAAACCAGGTGGGTTGACATGCCCCCTGGCACTCCTGTCATTTTCACTCCAGTCAAGAGAGAATGGGCTTGAGCAAGATGAAACTGCCCATTGGAGGGCTGGGGTATTGTGCCCCAAGCATTGGGAGCTCGACCATGGAGGGGCTAGAGCTTGGAGGCAGCAGAGAGACTATGAAAGGTGCTGCCTGGTAACCACATTCCATGTGAAAGGCCTTTAACGTGCTCACACTTCGGATAGTGCTGGGAGTTTACCCCACTGATTTAAAGGAGGCTTTGAGCGCTCGGCTTGGAAGCTTGGGAGCCCATCCTGCAGATTTGAAATGGTGTGGATGCCTTTACCAGCTCTGTGTGTGGACTGTGCCTGGGTTGGACTTACCACATGGGTTCCCCAGGGCAGGGATGCTATTGATATTTATATGTACTGTAATTGCACTTTGCATTTTTTCAAGCTATATAAAGTTCTATTTGTTGCTGCACTTTTATGTTTTATTATTACTGTTTTCCTAGTAGGGCCACCCTTAGGTGCATTCCCGGATCCCACTAGGTGGATCTGCTTCAGAGAAAATTCCCAGTATCTTTCATATGGCAAATGGGATTCAGGCCCTGTATTGGTAAGAGACATTGTTTTTATTAAGAGCACACATCCTATAATACACGAGGTTTCACAATATCCAAAGAATAGAAAAGAACCCCCACTAGAACAGACTAAACTCAGGCAGTCACAAAGTATTATTGACACACTTATTTATAGTTAGTTGAATAGACACTTGAATATGCCACTTATTAAATTGTTATAAAGTGCTGTGCAATAAATTATAAAGTGCAGTGCAAGGATTATTAGTGAGGAGCTTGAAAGACCAAATTTCTTCTTTCCCACAATATTATTAGACAATTAATAGAGTGATACCAAATTGATCACCAATTTCTAAATTACTAGTAGTGCTAAAAAAATTATTTAATAATTATAATTGATTGACTAAAATGAGAATATTGAATATATTAGATTATAAAGTGCTACAGTGCTAAATGAATTTAGTAGTCCTTCCTAATTAGTAAGGTTCAATTCGTTAAATAACTAGACTGCCATTAGATAGGATAAAAATAAGAAATTAATTAAATCATTGCTCAAATTCATGAGAAAAGGAGGAAAATGAAAAAAGAGAGGGTGGAGTTGTCCCAAAACTACTACCTAATTTGTTCTATCCCTAGGACACCACAAAGGTGGAGAAGGCAGAGTAACCGGGACTGTGGTCTCGTGATTAACTAAGCCCTAAGCTGATTTGAGAGACTACGATATCCTATAAAACCACAATTCCACGGTCTCCTGGGAGTTTAGTATTGCAGAGAAAGAGAAGGAGTTGAACCGAGCAAAGATTCTTTCCACCACCCTCCAAAAATTGTTTGACCCCAAGTTGAGTATATAGTTTTAAAAGATAACCAGATCTGGAAATGAAACGCCGACGCGCGTTTCGCTATGTTAGCTTTGTCAAGGCGTAACGTACGCCTTGACAAAGCTAACATAGCGAAACGCGCGTCGGCGTTTCATTTCCAGATCTGGTTATCTTTTAAAACTATATACTCAACTTGGGGTCAAACAATTTTTGGAGGGTGGTGGAAAGAATCTTTGCTCGGTTCAACTCCTTCTCTTTCTCTGCAATACTAAACTCCCAGGAGACCGTGGAATTGTGGTTTTATAGGATATCGTAGTCTCTCAAATCAGCTTAGGGCTTAGTTAATCACGAGACCACAGTCCCGGTTACTCTGCCTTCTCCACCTTTGTGGTGTCCTAGGGATAGAACAAATTAGGTAGTAGTTTTGGGACAACTCCACCCTCTCTTTTTTCATTTTCCTCCTTTTCTCATGAATTTGAGCAATGATTTAATTAATTTCTTATTTTTATCCTATCTAATGGCAGTCTAGTTATTTAACGAATTGAACCTTACTAATTAGGAAGGACTACTAAATTCATTTAGCACTGTAGCACTTTATAATCTAATATATTCAATATTCTCATTTTAGTCAATCAATTATAATTATTAAATAATTTTTTTAGCACTACTAGTAATTTAGAAATTGGTGATCAATTTGGTATCACTCTATTAATTGTCTAATAATATTGTGGGAAAGAAGAAATTTGGTCTTTCAAGCTCCTCACTAATAATCCTTGCACTGCACTTTATAATTTATTGCACAGCACTTTATAACAATTTAATAAGTGGCATATTCAAGTGTCTATTCAACTAACTATAAATAAGTGTGTCAATAATACTTTGTGACTGCCTGAGTTTAGTCTGTTCTAGTGGGGGTTCTTTTCTATTCTTTGGATATTGTGAAATTTTTGAATACTGACTGTAGTCAGACCTCCACCGGAATTAGAAGGATAAAAATCAAGGGGTGATTCGTGTTTGTATATAATACACGAGGTGTCACAACAGGGAAACATGAATTTTTGAGATGATTCGTGTTGAATTGAGCCTGGAGTTAGGGCAGGCAGAGAGAAAATACAATAAAAAAAGGTTTAGGGGCAAATTCACTAAGGCGCGAAGCTCCGAACGCTAGCGTTAATTCGCTAGCGTTTGGCATTCTCGCTACTGTGCAAATTCACTAACGAACGCTGGCGTAGTTTCGCTAGTGTTACTTCGCAACCTTACGCCAGGCGAATCTTCGCTAGCGACGAAACTACGCAAATTCACTAACTTGCACAGTGTACTGAACGCTACCTTTTACGCTAGACTTCCTTCGCCACCTCAGACCTGGCGAAGCGCAATAGAGTAGATAGGGATTGTTTCAAAAAAAGTCAATTTTTTTTCTAAGTCCCAAAAAACGCTGGCGTGTTTTCTACATGATGGCTGATAGGCTGAAAAAGATCGAAAAATTTTTGGGGCTCCCCTTCCTCCCCCCTACATTTCCTGACTCATGGCAACTTACCTAGACAGTGGGCACATGTGTAGGTCAAAATAAAATTTTTATTTGCAGATTTATTTGCAGGTTTTCTAGGCATTTGTAGTGCAGATACGTGTTCCTCCATTGAAATTTGAATTTGGCGCCGTATGCAAATTAGCCTTCGCTAGCGCAACTTCGCTTTATATAGCGAATCAACGCTAGCGCAACTCCGCAACCTTACGCTACCCCTGTGCGCAACTTCGGATTTTAGTGAATTTGCGAAGCGCTGGCGAAACTACGCCTGGCGAAGTGCGGCGAAGTTGCGCCTGGCGCAACTTCGCATCTTAGTGAATTTGCCCCTTAGAGATTAGGGTAGGCACGAGGTAGAGAGACAAGTCCTGCTCCTATAAATAGAGATAGTAGATCTGTTGGAAGCTCGTCAAGGTTATTAAAGGGGAACTATCACGAAAATGACAATTTAATATAAGCTTCCTCCTACTGAAGTAAGACACTTTCTAAATACAATCAATTAAAAATTCTGCATTGTTTCTGAAATAATCAAGTTTATATTCACTATTCCTCTCTCAGCATCTGTTTCTCTTCATTTAGTCTTCATGCAGCAGTTGGGTGTCAGAAAAATGATCCAATATATCTTATAGGGGAGGGCTTCCTTTCCTAGCAGATTTATTAGAGCTCCCTCAAATAACTGATTCCAGTGCAAACAAAATCTAACAAAATAACTGCCTTTTGCACAAATTCAACATGGAGAGAGACAGGATTTCTGGTGATTTTAAAAGAGGGAGCTCTAATACATCTTCTAGGCAAAATGATCCCCCTATAAGATATATTTTATCATTCATCTGACACCCAACTCCTGCCTGAAGACAGAATGAGGAGAAACAGATGCTGTGAGAGGGATAGTGAAGATAAACTTGATTATTTCAGAAACAGTACATAATTTTTAATTGATTGTATTTAGAAAGTTTCTTACTTCAGTATGAGGAAGTTTATATTAAATTTTCATTTTCACAATAGTTCCCCTTTAATAACCTTGGTGAGCTTCCAACAGATCAACCATCTCTATTGATAGGAGTAGGACTTGTCTCTCTGCCTTCTGCCTACCCTAACCTCTGACTCTTTATTGAACTCGCCTCTCTGCCTGCCCTAACTCCAGGCTCAATTCAACATGAATCATCTCAAAAATGCATGTTACCCTGTCGTGTCTTATTTCAGTATGATGAAGCTAATATTACATTTTCATTTTCACAATAGTTCCTCTGGCCAATTGTGGCTCATCAGAGAGTGCACTGGTCAGTTGTCTGCAATTCTAGGCTAGGCAGGTGCTAACACACAAAGAGATAATAGTTAAATGAATAGGTCACATTTTAGGTTCTAGAGACACTGACTTTTTCATCAAATTGATCATTATAAGCAACATTCTTCTGGGCGTATTTGCTTCTGTTTTTACTATCAATGCAATGACTGGCTTGTGGTTAAACTACTTCTCTTCTTCTGGGACCCTATGACCTGTAGAGAAACATAGGGAAGTCAATAATTGGCTAGACCATGTCATAATTGGAGGGCTAGGCAAAAGCCCTGGGTGCAGCCTACCATTTCCCGTCTGCAGCAGGTGGTAGGATCAGCTGCAGAACCAGTGTCCTTCTCTATCTATCGGGTATTAGAAAAGTTTAGTCACTTAGCACACTAGTTGGGGTGGTTTGACTCTGAGCTCCAAGGTGACTAAAATGGGTAGTTGCAAAGGTGATTGGGTAACTAGGGAGGCCTAGGTCCTCAGAAATGTGGTCAGCTTTGTAAGGGGACTTGGAAAAGAAAGCAGAAACCAGGTTTTCGGCTCTGGCTCTGGCTCTGGGTCAGTCCCCCTGGAAAATATGTTGCCTTTGTTTGTTAATGTTTCTTGTACAAATTGTTTTTGCAATAATTTTGGATGGATGAACTTTGTTAAGAAATTGTCTTTACTGATAACAACGGCAGGCTTCTCTTTCCAAACACTGCCCTAGTCTAGGGCTGCCAATGGTTTCCCTGGAAAGTCGTTCTAATAAAGGGTAGGCTAGATTTGCTGCTTTCAGATTTCAGAACATGGTTACAAACAGTACCCAGTGTCACTTATACCGGAAAGTCATTATCCAGAAAGGCCATCTCCCATAGACTCCATTTTATCCAAGTAATCTACATTTTGAAAAATGATTACTTTTTTCTCTGTAATAAGAAAGCAGTACCTTTTACGTGAATCCTTACTGGAAGCAGAACTGGCCAACTGGGTTTATTTAGGGTCAGATTTATCAAGGGTCAAATTTTGAATTTGAAAAATTTTGAAATTCGAATTCAAAAAGACCAACGGAAATGAAATCGAAGTTTGTTTTTGGCCAAATAGGTCAGTTTTCGATTGAATTAGAATCGTATGATTCAAAGTTTTTCCCAAACAAACTAACATTTTTCAAAGTCCACCAATTGACTCCAAATAGGTTCTAGGAGGTCCCCCATAGGCTAAAACAGCAATTTGGCAGGTTTTAGATGGCGAATGGTCAAAGTCAAAGTTTTAAAGGGACAGTACATGATAAATTTCGATATTCTAATTTTTTTCAGATTCAAATTTTTTTACTTCGAATTTTCACTTCAACTCTTGATAAAGCTGCCCCTTAAAGTATGAAGACCCAAATTACGGAAAGATCTGGTATTCAGAAAGTCCCTGGTCCCGGCCATTCTGGATAATAGGTCCCATATCTGTATTAAGATAGATAAATGCAAGTTGTAACTGGTGTAAATCAACAAACAGAATGACGAGATCTACATAGTAGACTTTTCTCAAGTCATTAACAGATTCATAGATTTTGCAGTCCATAAGGACTGATCCTAGTGGCTTGTAACTGACAAGGAAAATGACCCAGAAAATTAGCAATTGATACCTTGTCTATACATACACAGGGAGGCATATTGTACATGAGTTTAACAGCTACCCACCAGTACAGAAAAAAACGATATAGATATTTGCTTGTCATTTACTATATATATATATATATATATATATATAGAGAGAGAGAGAGAGAGAGAGAGAGAGAGAGAGAGAGAGAGAGAGAGAGAGAGAGAGAGAGAGAGAGAGAGAGAGAGAGAGAGAGTGTCTATTGATGGAGCCAGTAATGATTTAGAGTTAAAGTAAGCTGAAAAGTCAAGTGAGTACTTGTGAATGACTATTCTGAATGATACATTGTGGGTTTCAGCATTGATAAAGAATGGATGGCTTTGCATTCCTGACCTACCTTTCTTAGGTAATACAGTGCACTACAAAATTTGAATAAAATTCTAACAAAATGAATCAAAATTATTCCAAATATATAGGTTTAAAGTTTGGTAGAGAATTTCATATTCACTGCTTCATATTCACTGCTTGATAAATACCCCACTTACTCAGCACAAGATACTGACTTCCCTTTCTAAATATTTCCATTTCATACTAAAATGTATTAGTGGGAGTGGAATAGAACGAAAGAACACTATGGGGCAGATTTATCAAAGGTCTAGGCGACTTTTCGAATGAAAAAAATTGAATTTCGAGCTATTTTTTGTGTACTTCGACTAGGGAATAGTCCAAATTAGATTTGATATTGAAAAAAATTAAAAAATTCGAATACCGAAATTTATCATGTACTGTCTCTATAAAAATTCGACTTCGACCATTTGCCATCTAAAACCTGCCGAATTGCTGTTTTAGCCTATGTGGGACCTCTTAGAACTCATATGGAATCAGTTGGTGAACTTTGAAAAATCAAAGTTTTTTTGGGGAAAAACTTATAATCGGATTCAATCAAATGCGCTATTTCTTTTGATTCGTACGATTCGAATCGGCCGAATACGGACCTAGTCGATCGAAAACGGACCTATTCAACCAAAAAAAACTTAGACTTAATTTCGGTTTGTCTTTTTGAATTTGAATTTCAAAGTTTTTTCAATTCGAAATTCGACCCTTGATTAATATGCCCCTATATGTTCTGTGTATAATGTGTATTGTTTATAAAAGTATATGGAATAATATACTCCCTGTTGTAAAATATAAGGATATTATTAGTCCCTGAGGAATTATAACTTTTCTAGTGACATTATTAAGCACCACTTTTAAGGGTATATTTTGGAACTTGTGACTCTTTTGTGTTACAGCTGTGGGATCTATTATCTGTAATACTTGGGACCTGTGGTTTTCTACTTTGAAGCTACTTCAAGGTACTGTTTTATTATTACAGTGAAAAAGGAAATAATTTAAAAAAAAATTTGATTATTTGATTATAATTGAGTCTATGGGAGATGACCTTTCCGTAAATTTGTAACTTTTTGGATAACAGGTTTCTGGATAATGGATCCCATAACTGTACAAGGTACTATTTTATTATTACAGAGAAAAGGGTAATGATTTAAAAATGTATATATAATTAATGGACTTTATGGGATATGGCCTTCCCTTAATTTGGAGCTTTCTTGGATAAGAGATCTCATACCTGTAGTATAGTAACACCTCATGAAGAATCCATGCAGTTACATAGGGTATGCAGTTGAATATTGTTCTCCTTTTTAAATACTTTTGGTCTGCTTTTATTATATCTTATCGTACAGTTTATTTTATAGTCTTTTATTTATGGGATCTATGCTGCTAGACAGAACACTGTGCCAATTATTTCTTGTGTCCCATTGCTGATCTTATTCTAGGTCTTATATTGATATTGATATTGATAGTCTCTCCAGGTCTGAAACATGGAGTGCTGATTCATAATATTGATCATCTGTCTGCCATTGACTTGTGCCTGTGTCATCCTTCATACACTCTCTCTCCCTACACTTGATAAGTATACTATTGATCTTGACTTTGTCGGATCCTCCGGTTTGCCTTTGATATTGTTGGACAGCTGACATTGATCTTTAGTCTGTTGAGTAGGGTAACTCTGCGCTACGTCCAGGTCAAGCAAAGCGAGCGGCACCGATAAATAAGTGGACCCACTAGTCCGTGTACAATGAAAATATAAGGCAAGTTCAGTGCACTGAAGAGGAGCCGAAGTCCCCTATTCCTGAGGGGAAAAAATACGCTATATAGTGTGTTAACATCCTCTAAATGTAATGAGGTGCAGGGTTTGGAACAACTCACAATAGCAATGCAGTTTGTGCATCTATTAAGTGGATGTTCCTTTCTGCGGTTTGTGGTAATCTTGCTGTGTTCCCTGCAATATAAATCATATACAGTATAGTGAAGCACCTTCAAGCTCTTAAGGTACAATGCTGTAGCTGCTATGATTGGTTTCTATGGCACATTTTGCATATGTTCCCATTACTTCTTAGGGACCTTAACTTGACAGTTACCCAAACTGCTTGTGTGCAGAGACTACAGAAGTTACTGCGATGTCTCAGCTCCTGCCTTTGCTGTAGCTTTATATAAAAAAAAAAAGATGTATCACCTTCTGTCAAATATATTTTGGCAGAAGGTGAATATGGATAAGGATTTCGGCTGATAAAAAAAAAAAGAAATCAACCATTTGTGTGAGATGCTTCATTCATAAATAATTTCAGTCAAACTTTATTGCAGATGTGCTGAATATGTAGTAAAGAATATTAATTGCAGTACCACTGCATCTGTGCTGCTAATAAGATACTGAGGCTAGAAACGTAAAGGGATCCTGTCATCCGAAAACATGTTTTTTCCAAAACGCATCAGTTAATAGTGCTACTCCAGCAGAATTCTGCACTGAAATCAATTTCTCAAAAGAGCAAACAGATTTTTTTATATTCAATTTTGAAATCTGACATGGGGCTAGACATATTGACAATTTCCCAGCTGCCCCTGGTCATGTGACTTGTGCCTGCAGTTTAGGAGAGAAATGCTTTCTGGCAGGCTGCTGTTTTTCCTTCTCAATGTAACTGAATGTGTCTCAGTGAGACATGGGTTTTTATGTTATTGAGTGTTGTTCTTAGATCTACCAGGCAGCTGTTATCTTGTGTTAGGGAGCTGCTATCTGGTTACCTTCCCATTGTTCTTTTGTTTGGCTGCTGGGGGGAAAAGGGAGGGGGGTGATATCACTTCAACTTGCAGTACAGCAGTAAAGAGTGATTGAAGTTTATCAGAGCACAAGTCACATGACTTGGGGCAGCTGGGAATTTGACATTATGTCTAGCCCCATGTCAGATTTCAAAATTGAATAGAAAAAAATCTGTTTGCTCTTTTGAGAAATAGATTTCAGTGCAGAATTCTGCTGATTCATTTTGAAAAAATGTTTTTTTCCCATGACAGTATCCCTTTAATAACCTTTTAACAAAGCAATTACAAAAAAATCTCAGACTCTTTGTTGTAACTAGCTCTAAAACATAATTGTTTCTTGAAAAAGGAATTTTACTCGTCCTTTATTTATGTGGTGCCGACACATTTCCTGCACTCTCCAGAATCGACTGTATTATTTATACATAATTCACATCAGTTCCTGTCCAAGAGGAGCTTACAATCTGAGCTCCATATCACACAAACGTTGCTTGACTTTGTCAGAAGCCCGTTACACTTTCTGTATTTTTTAGGAGTGGGAAGAAAAGACAAGGCATCCACAGGGCAGACTGCTGTCTGTATTAGGCAACACTTTATCCAAGTGGGACAGGTGAGGGGAGTTGTGTCATTTAGATGTGCAAATTAGTGAGCAGACTCTAATGGTTGGAAAAAACTCCAATTTGTGGAGCGTCAAAAAAAAAATTGTCATCCATAGACTTTAATGCATTTCGGCAAATTTTCTCAGTTTTGCAAATTTTTGGAGAAGACGAACGAGTCAGATACACACATCACTATAAATGACCCCATAGAATTGTTTGTTGGGTTTCAGTGAATCAATGTAAGAAAATGTAAGTTCTTTAACTTGCTAGTACAGTATTTCTTGCATGTATTTCTATTTTTTTTTTAATCTTTATATTTATGATCTTTTTAGACAGTATTGGGGAATGTAATGAAAGTCGGTAACGAATGATATTTGCAATTTGAAAAGTTATGCCATTGCGCGGACAAATTTTCCTTTGCACAAATGCAATATAGGTTTTGTGAACCTGGAAAATGTTTAGCGACCTCTTCCGACAGTGAAAGAAGGTTCGCAAATTTTATAGTTTGTGCAAGTACGCAGAGAATGTAATAAAAGTTCTTACTGAAAAAGTTATGTTTGCTCCAAAAGATTAAGACACCTTCACGCATTTCTTATATGTGCGCAATTAAAATTCGCAATTCACAATTAAAACAGTTTATGGAGGAATATTACATTGTGAAATGCAATTTTTTATTCTTATTTGTCCAAATAGTTTTTCTCTTTGTGACTTTTATTACATACCCCCACTAGTGTTTATGTGTTTTTGGGTTATAGTGTTTGATCCATGTAGAATTCAGAAACTGTGAATTCCATACAGAGATATTTTATTTTGTTGTCTTTATTATTTCTGATGTTAGTTTATTAAAGATAAGTTATTAAGCCTGTGACATTTTGCAGATTCCAAGATTCCCTTTAAAGGACATGTAATCAGCAGACAGTCTCTTTGAAATCTTTAAATACCTGTCACTGGTTGTTTAAAGGTTAATAGTAAGGCTGCAGCATCCATGTAGTCACATAGGGGCACATTTATTAAGGGACAAATATCGAGGGTTAATAAACCCTTGAATTCGACCCTCGAATTTAAATCCTTCGAATTCAAGGTCAATATAAGTGATCGATCGAAGGATTTAGAAATGTTAGAAAAGTGCCGGGGAAGGTCCCCATAGGCTAACATTAAATCTCGGTAGGTTTAAACTGCCGAAGTATGTAGTCAAAGTATTTTTTAAAGAGACGGTACTTCGACTATCGGATGGTCGAAAGTCGAACGATTTTTAGTTTGAATCGTTCGAATCGAAGTCGAAGGTCGTAGTAGCGTATTCGATGGTCGAAGTACCCAAAAAAATACTTCGAAATTCGAAGTTTTTTTCATTCAAATCCTTCACTCGAGCTAAGTAAATGTGCCCCTTAGTATTCCTTCTCCTCCTCTAACCCACTCGGCCCCCTCCTTTGGGAATTTACTTTGGCTGTTGGCTCATGAGCATGCTCAGTTCTTCTCAGCTCAGATTACTAAACACACCCACAGCTTAGCAGCCAATGAAGAGATAGCATTGCTGGTTCCCATAGAAACTCTAACTGTTTGCTCCTATTTTTTCACCTAACCTCCTCTCCTGAGCTCAGTTTAACCATTACAGTTCTCAACCCAAGCAGGACCTTTTATCAAAATAAGTTGTGTAAGCCTGCATTCTTCATTGCATGAACTTTACAGTGCACATGTGCTGTTTGCAATATAAATGTCATTGATGATGTGTCAGAGGGAAAATGGCCACCAGGTGATAGCTGCTATTTGTTATTTGAAAATGTGATTGTGCCGGCTAACAGAGGGGATATATGCAGTATAGATGATGCAGCTCTGGTGGGGGAGATGTGCCCAATTTATATACATGGTACGAGCATGTAGTGTTTACATGTCCTTTAACTTCAACCTGATGCAGGAAGCAATATTGGCGCCAAAATACATGGCCATTGAATAAGAAGCATGTCGGAAGCATGGCCAGCAGAAGTGAGACATTTACCTTCTACTATACCATTGCATTTCCCCCATTATTATTACTACTTTAATTGCCAAAGATGATGGTTGTTTTGTTCTTATTCTTTGCAAACAAGGTTCCATTTTTTATTTCTGTGCCAGCTCTGTTATTTTTATACTGCTATTACTTTAACATAAAATAAATCACCATTCCTCTGGCAGCTGCTGCTGCATTCATAGTTTTAGGAACTTTGTGTGCTTGGTTTGTATTGTATCAGCTGAAGGAGGATATTTTATGTTCCCTCTGTCAGTACTATTTCTGGGATTCCTCTAATAACACATTATTATACCTCAAGTGGTCCTCCATGTCACTCAGCTTGTTCTTAAAACCTACATTATCTTCTCCAGGCTGTACTGGCATCAGCTAAATCTTTGAGAACTCTCAGCATCCCTTGCCTTCTGTATATAACGTGCGGTAATGTAAGTCTCTAGATTTATGTCAGACTTACGTTATGTCTGCACAGAGATTGTTTTGGAGAGAGGTCAAAAATTCTTAAATATGTGATGCAGAATATGTGTATTAAAGACTCTTACTGTTTTTTGTTTTTCTTGTTCTAACTAATGATGGGCAAATTTGTTGCGTTTCGCTGAAAATTTCACAAATTTCCTGTGAAAATGGCGAAATGGCAAAAAATGGGTGAAATTTTGACACCGGCGTTAAAGTCAATGGGCGTCCGAATAATGTTGACGCATGCCGGTTTTGATGATAGCGTCTTTTGTGACACGCTCCAACATTTTTTGATGCTGGAGAATTTTAGCTGCAGTTTCGCAAATTTATTAACTGACAGCGAAAACGGAAATTCGCCGCAAATTTGCGCCTGCCGAATTTATTCGCCCATCACTAGTTCCAATATATTTGTTTTTCAATTTACTTGCTATAAGAGGGTTTCAATTTACTCAGCTTCATAGATCTCTAACTTTATGGAATCTTAACTGTCAATATTTGTGCCACACGCTGCTCATGGCCAATAACCATCAAAATGTTTTTGGCTAAAAGGGCAAACTTGCTAATGTGTACATAAATATATGTAGTAGTACAGCAAATTGTGTAAAGATATAGTTGTCTACCAATGGTTTAGGAAGCAGTCAAAAATGTATAGATACTTGCCTTGCCCTTATATGTGTAGAGAGATCTAGCACTAATAAGTCTATCTTCTTGTGCAATAGAATAATCCCTGTAGAACTAATATTAGCATAGGTATGGGATCCATTATTCAGAAAGCTCCAAATTACAGAAAGGTCATCTCCCATAGACTCCATTTTAATCAACATAATTAAAAAAAAAAGTAATTTCAAATTATAATTTTCAAAATGATGTCCTTTTTTCTGTAATAACGAAACATTAATTTGTATTTGATCCCAGCAATATATAATTCATCCTTACTGAAGACCAAACAATCCTATTGGGTTTAATGTTTTCTTTAGTAGACAGAGTATGGAGATCCAAATTATGGAAAGATCCCTCATTCGGAAAACCCCTGGTACTAAGCTTTCTGGATAACAGATCCCGTATCTTTTAACATATTTTAAAATGTGTAGCAATCACTCAAATATTTAGTCTAGAACTTGTAGTTTTCAGTGCAGCAGAAGTCAAAATTAAGGTTAGCTTATATAGTGCCTCTACTATGTATCGAGACCACCAAGTACCAATATCCATAACAGTATGACCTGATACAGTATATCAGAATAAGTTTAGTCTTTAAGAGATTAGCAGCAGCCAAGCTCCCATATGCATTACATCAGCCATACACTGTTAGGTTATAAGCAGCCATATAGCATTTGTTATTTTTTTCTAGTACTTATCTAGCAAAGATATGTTCTGAGCAGCCAAAGGTGCAGCAGCCAAGCACCATATAGGCAGCAGAAGTCTATCCCCAGCTAGTAAACTACTACACCAGGGAACATGACAGTGAATAGATGTGCTAGTACCTTCTGGTGTGACTTCATATTGGAGATGTCAGTTTATTATAAGAATTAGCTATTGCAAAGTGTTCATATCCACTGTGGGTAATGCAATGATATCAACAAGGTTTAGTGCACCAACACTGAAATAGATAGACCTATAAATCAGAGTAAATTACAGACTAGGGGCAGATTTACTGAAGGGCCAAGTGACTAACGCTACCGAAAATTTTGTGTGATGTCATTCTGTTACTTTGCTGATTTACTAACGGCCGCTGGCGTAACTTCGCTAGCGAAAGAGATAGACTCTAGTGGTAATTTGCTCCCTTACACCTGGCGAAGTTGCGCTCTGGATTTTACTGAACGTTACCTCTTGGGCCAGACTTTCCTTCACCACCTCAGACCATTTAAAGTGCAATAGAGTACATAGGACTTCCTCAAAAAAAAATTCTAAGTCCCAAAAAACGCTGGCAACTTTATATTTTTCAGGGTGATAGGCTGCAAAAGATCGTAAATTTTTTCTGGGGTACCCGGCTTCCCCCCTACATTTCCTAACATATGGCACATAAATTATACACTGGGCTCATGTGTAGGGCAATATAACAACTCTATTTTATTTCCCAGGCTTGTGTAGTGTGATGTATTGGCTGTAACATATACGTCCATTCAACTTTAACTTCCCACCATATGCAAATTAGCCAAATTCGTTTGCCGCAGTAACGTTAGTGCTACTTCGCCAGCGTTCGGCGCCCTGGACGTAACGTCGCATTTTAGTGAATTAGCATTGTCCTGACAAATCTACACCTGGCAAAGTGTTGCAATGTGAGCGAAGCCGTCGCTGGCGAATTTTCAGAGGTTAGTAAATTTGCCCCTTAAGATGTAAAGGAAATGTCACATTTGCCCTGGAGTACAATTTTTGGAAAACCAAAGGATTCTGTAAAAGATTTGGCCACATATGTAGATAACGCATTTAATTTCTATTTTCCTTATTTCGTACAGCCGCAAAAAGTACAACCATTAGTTAAAAGTGCGTCTCTGAACAGAACTATGAAAAAAGCCACAGATGGCAAAAGAAGTCAAGACAGCAAATAAGCGGTTACAGAAAGCAGCATCATGTGGAATTTAGCTCCATGTGTCACTTTTCGGCTGGTATTTTATTATCTGTAAAGAAAACAGACAAGTTCCAGGCTGAGGCACCTAACAACATATGTTTCTAGGATGCAAGGTTCCTGGGACAGAGATTCTGTGGTGTTATATCCTGGACAATCAATCAATAATGCATATTAATATGCTACTATATTTACACATTTGGCTCTCTTTTTTTTCCTCCCATGAATGTTAAATCCCCGTCTTAGTGGCAACAGATTCCACTACAAATAAATAAAATATGCAGTATGCTATAATCAGCTTTGCATGGCTAGCTTCTAAGCCGCTGCTAATCCTTAAACTCTAACCTCCTGAATGTACAGTGGAAGCAGTTGCCATTATTAAGCTAGATAATGTGGGCCAGTAATAGGGAGATTAAAGCAGCTCTTTTAGACATGAACAGACCTCTTAAATTCTTTCACTTGTGAGTGAACAACAAATAGCCTTTGATGGAACAATCCAGGTTAGGATGGGTTGACAAACGGGTCAAAAGGTAAATATATCTAAATGGAAAGCAATACTGACATGTTCAAAACAACTTATACTCTATTTCACAATATGTCACCCTACTTTATGTTACTTTGACTCTGTGCCACTACACAACATACAGTTTCTGATCAGTTGCCGGAGTAAACACAGGTGTCTATGCATGTGCAATGGCAGGTGCCTTTGGCTGACATTTAAACTGTATTAGGTTTTTTTATTGAGTCTTCGAGAACTAGGGTTTTCTTCTATTACAGATAAGACCACTAGAGCTTTGTCTTAATTTTCTATATTTTTCATTTATAAGCACTGTGCAAATTTTCACATGGGCAGCTACCACAGTGGCAACCAATCAGATGTTTGCTGTCATTATTCTACCTGCAGCTGGTTGGAAAAAACTAATTGCTGATTGGTTGCTAGTGGTTACTACCAGGGCCAGTGGGACACCAGAAAAAAACCCTATGACCCATACCAACTTAGGCCCATTGCTAGCCTGGACTTTGGGCTCCCCATCATTGAAGTAGATTTGAATGAAGCACGGCGTGATGTGTGGGGGGGTTAGTGACTGGGGTAGGGGGACTAAGACTAAAGGTGGGCGTACACTATAAGATCCGCTTGTTTGGCAAGGTCGCCAAACGAGCACATCTTAACCCAATATGCCCACTAATCACTGGGCAATATCGGGTGAATCCGAACGTTTGGCCCTGGAGCCGAACGATTGGATTACAATTCTACGAATGGGCGCCAATGGGTCGCAGGACCACATCAACTAGCCGATGCGGCCCTGGATCGTAGAAAAGAAATCAAACTTGACCGATATCTGGCCGATTTTTGCCCTGATAACGATCGGGAGGACCCGTTGGGAGCCCCCACACATGGCCAGATAAACTGCCGAATTGGTCTAAAGACCGATATCGGCATCTTTAATCTGCCCATCTATGGCACTTTAAGTGACTGGGGTAGGGGGGCCATGAGGTGACATCACAGTGGGCCCATTACACCCCAGTCTAACACTGGGCCCATGTGTAAATGTAAAACAAATATTGAATAAATTGTTACTGAAATTTATGCCTGCCTTAGTCTTGTTTCACATTTAATGCCTTTAGGATTCCTGTTTCACTATTTCTTTTCAAGTTAACAAGGCATAATGGTGTAATAAGAAACGGATCCGCACACACACTGATTAATGCAGTCGGGGAATATCCCCTTTTATTCAGCCACCAAACATCAACGTTTCGGGGGGGAACACCCACCCTTCATCCTGATGAAGGGTGGGTGTTCCCCCCCGAAACGTTGATGTTTGGTGGCTGAATAAAAGGGGATATTCCCCAACTGCATTAATCAGTGTGTGTGCGGATCCATTTCTTATACACATTGGTTGCTAAGGGACCCGGCCGGGTCAACGGAAGGAACGCACCACCAACTGCAGGATTGGTGAACTACAGGTGTGCGGTAGGAGAATTACATTATAATGGTGTAATAGGCAGGATATGCGCTTAGTATCATTTTTATAAGTCAAAAAAATATAAATATAGTCTGAATGAGGCCTCTACTATATAAAGGCAACGATGGTCAATACACAAGCTGAACAGAGAACACTTTTGTATATAAGCCACATATCAATAGTTGCCAATGATGTGTGTGTATGTGGGTATGTATGGTTTGCAGACAATAAAGCCAAATTAATTGAACAAAGAGCAATAATGAATCTAATTGACACTCAGTGTTCATCTACCCTACAGCTCAATTTAGAACAGCATTCTTTTTTTTTGTAGCATCAAATAAAGTCAAAACCTCAGAGGAGCAATATATTGTACTTTTTACTCTTGAAATATACAGTAGAAACATGAAATAAAAATAAGATCTTTTTCCAGTGTGAGTTTTACTTTCAGCTCTCCGTGCACGTGGGATTATTTGACCCTTTGACTTTGCTCTGTGCAAACAAAGTTATTCAGTCTATCGGGAGACATGAAATCCAATATTGGGAATATGACAGAGAGAAAACAGAGCCCGCGATGAACAGCTGTAAGACCATCATATCTGTTGTGGTTTGTGTTTAGAGAGTGATGAAACAAGTGTACTTAACTTTAAACAAGTCGACTTTTTCAGGTTTAGGACACCCAAGATGTGTTACACCAGTCAGTATCTCATAGTAGCAGGCATGTCATTATCTGGCCTCAAAATTCCTATCTATATATAGCACAGATATCGGATAAACAATTAAATCACAGCAGAAACATGGTCCAATGTGGTGACAGGTGATTGACTGCTTGTAAAGAGAATGCAATGCAATTCTGGGATTCATTCCTGCAGGAGATGAAATCCAAATGAACTCCTTAATCATATCATTTCCAAATGTGCTGTACAATTGATTTCACTGAGCATCATCTGTTTATACATATATTGAGAATTGTTATCTGGCATGAAAGCAAAACTCTCTTTATGCAGATACAAATAGGTAGGAGCAGCATTTGTAGATGGGGTAGAGAGGCTAGAATAGAGCAAGGAGAATAATAGAA
This sequence comes from Xenopus laevis, assembly GCF_017654675.1. Taxonomy (NCBI): domain Eukaryota; kingdom Metazoa; phylum Chordata; class Amphibia; order Anura; family Pipidae; genus Xenopus; species Xenopus laevis. The sequence goes on from NC_054372.1 coordinate 32,744,721, forward strand.
GGGCATGCAAAATATTTTACACGGAAAGACTTTGGTGTTAAATACATATTTTAAAGCCCTGTTGTTGTCCTGGCACATGAATTAACGCCATGCATTTCGTTTACAGGAATAATCCATTACAAGGAGCTGTTCAGGGTATATACAATAAGTGTGATTTGTTACATCAGACTGAAGCCTAAAAAAGGCTACACAACACAGGTATTTATGGAATGAAAAGTATTGTGAAATGCTGTACAACTAAAGTGGCAGCACTCAAGGCTGGTTTCTACACGTTTCAGTCTAACACCTCTCTTGTATGCTTAGTCAAACATTTCAAGTGGTGTTATTTGCTGATTTCATTACACAGCTTTACATATATCTGAGTGGGTGCATATTTATAAAGGTGTTGGAATAAACGTGCCTGTTTATGTATGCATTGGGGTTAGAATGTAGAGGGCAATTTAAAGCTGATCAAGATGGTAACAGGGCTGGAGAATAGCAGTTATACTATCCCAAGGTGAAGAGAGTAGATGACAGCAGTAACATTATATGACCTGTCAGTTTTGCCTTTTGTTCCACTGTGTTTTAAAATGGGCCTGTATTAGTGATGTGCAGGTGGAAAGATATTGGATCTGCACCCTGCTGTGTTGCGCCAATTTATATACCTGCACCCAACTTGATCCTTCTCTGGCATCATTGGAGGGGCGTCTGGGGACAATTGTACAGCCCAAACCTGCCCAGCCTGGTGATGCCATGGGTTTAGGACCGACCCACACAACACTAACCTTAAAGAGATACTGTCATGGGGAAATTTTTTTTCTTCAAAACGAATCAGTTAATAGTGCTGCTTCAGCAGAATTCTGCACTGAAATCCATTTCTCAAAAGAGCAAACATATTTTTTTATATTCAATTTTGAAATCTGACATGGGGCTAGACATATTGTCAATTTCCCAGCTGCCCCAAGTCATGTGACTTGTGCTCTGATAAATTTCAATCACTCTTTACTGCTGTACTGCAAGTTACATAGTTACATAGTTACATAGTTAAATTGGGTTGAAAAAAGACAAAGTCCATCAAGTTCAACCCCTCCAAATAAAAACCCAGCATCCATACACATACCCCTCCCTACTTTTAATTAAATTCTATATATCCATACCTATACTAACTATAGAGCTTAGTATCACAATAGCCTTTGTCTATCACAATTATGTCTGTCCAAAAAATCATCCAAGCCATTCTTAAAGGCATTAACTGAATCAGCCATCACAACATCACCCGGCAGTGCATTCCACAACCTCACTGTCCTGACTGTGAAGAACCCCCTACGTTGCTTCAAATGAAAGTTCTTTTCTTCTAGTCTAAAGAGGTGGCCTCTGGTACGGTGATCCACTTTATGGGTAAAAAGGTCCCCTGCTATTTGTCTATAATGTCCTCTAATGTACTTGTAAAGTGTAATCATGTCCCTTCGCAAGCGCCTTTTTTCCAGAGAAAACAACCCCAACCTTGACAGTCTACCCACATAATTTAAGTTTTCCATCCCTCTAAACAATTTAGTTGCACTTAGTCTCTGCACTCTCTCCAGCTCATTTATATCCCTCTTAAGGACTGGAGTCCAAAACTGCACTGCATACTCCAGATGAGGCCTTACCAGGGACCTATAAAGAGGCATAATTATGTTTTCATCCCTTGAGTTAATGCCCTTTTTTATGCAAGACAGAACTTTATTTGCTTTAGTAGCCACAGAATGACACTGCCCAGAATTAGACAACGTGTTATCTACAAAGACCCCTAGATCCTTCTCATTTAAGGAAACTCCCGACACACTGCCATTTAGTGTATAACTTGCATTTATATTATTTTTGCCAAAGTTAGAGTGATATCACCCCCTTCCTTCCCCCCCAGCAGCCAAACAATATAACAATGGGAAGGTAACCAGATAACAGCTCCCTAACACAAGATAACAGCTGCCTGGTAGAGCTAAGAACAACACTCAATAGTAAAAACCCATGTCCCACTGAGACACATTCAGTTACATTGAGAAGGAAAAACAGCAGCCTGCCAGAAAGCATTTCTCTCCTATAGTGCAGGCACAAGTCACATGACCAGGGGCAGCTGGGAAATTGACAAAATGTCTAGCCCCGTGTCAGATTTCAAAATTGAATATAAAAAAATCTGTTTGCTCTTTTGAGAAATGGATTTCAGTGCAGAATTCTGCTGGAGTAGCACTATTAACTGGTGCGTTATGAAAAAAACATGTTTTCCATGACAGTATCCCTTTAATGTAAATGCAGTGTAACTAAATTATGTATTTTAATACATAATTAAATGGCCTGCATTAGTGATATGCAGGTCAAAAAATATTGGACCCACACCCTGCTGAGATTTATATACCCAAGCCCAACCTGACCCTTCACTGGCATTACTAGAGGGGGCTGGATAAATGTAAGTACATTAACAAGCACTGCCCTGTCACTTGGGGGTCTTGGCATGGCACGGAAAGCTTGTGGGTAGTGATGGGCGAATTTATTCGGCAGGTGCGAATTCGCAGGGTATTTCTGAGTTTTGCCGCTGGCGAATAAATTGATGGAATTGGCGTGATAAATTGCCTGGTCAATATTCGCCGGCATCAAAATTACTTTGATGCCAGCAACCATTCTGACACCGGTGACAATTCTACCACCGGCGGCAATTCCGATGCTGGCGACAATTAATAGGTGCCCAGTGACTTTTAATGCACATCCCAATTGTCGCCGGCGTCAGAATTTTTTGGGGAAATGGGAGAAATTTGCCCATCACTGCTTGCGGGAACACCCAGGTGGCAGCTCGATAAAGTAATGGTATATCAGAAATAGTGTCAGTTTGGAATTGGCAGTAGTTCCAGGGTTCATTGCATGCCAAGTTATTCAGAAACCCTAATGAAATTGTGTCCATCACAACCTGACTGATGCTACATTGGTTTCCATATTGGTGCATCATGTACAAAGTGGAATGGAAGCAAATTGACGTTCTCCAACTCCAGCTATTACACTAAATTTCTGGGGCAAAAACGTTGCTAATGGAATCCAAAAAGTGAATTTGCAGTATGCTTTGTATTCAAAATGATTCCTCTAGTCCAGGGGTCCCCAACCTTTTTTACCCATGAGCCACACACAAGTATAAAATAATTTTGGAGAGCAACACAAGCATGCAAAAAGATCCCGGGGCTTCCAAATAAGGGCTGTGATTGGGCATTTGTAGCCCCTATTTGACCTTGCAGCCAACAGGAGGCAGTTGCATGGTTTTTATGCAACTAAAGCTTACCTTTAAGTCAGGAATTCAAAAAGAAGCACTTGCTTGGAGGCCACTGGGAGCAACATCCAAGGGGTCAAAGAGCAACATGTTGATCACGAGCTACTGGTTGGGGATCACTGCTCTAGTCTATAGTTTATTGTTTTCAAAGAGCACCAATGGATTGAGAACAGAATATTAATGCAAATAACTTATTTCCATAATCTAATGGAATACATTAAAAGTTTGCTCACTTGGGGGAAAAAGTTGAATAACTCCATTGCTATTCCTTCTCATCATTAGTGCTTGTTTCTGCATGTTTGATAAAATGTATCCGGCATTTCTCATAACAGCAATCCCAAACGCATGTCAAATCAAAGCAATTAAATAAATTCATGTTTACAAAGACCTAATTTGAATCAGAGGAGACAGAAATATTAAAATATCACTATTACAATATATTAGTCAACATTCTCCTGATATGATTTCTTAAGGCTGATATTTAAAAATATTGAATATTGATTGATTTCTTTTTTCTAAATAAAATGAAATTATATTAAACAGTATTTAAAATAAAATGAACAGTATAAACCAAGTAGTAAAAAAAAGCAATATAAAGAAAACAATTTAGAGGCTAAGGGGCCGATTCACTAACTTTGAGTGAAGGATTCGAAGTAAAAAAACGTTGAATTTCGAAGTGTTTTTTGGGCTACTTCGACCATCGAATGGCTACTTCGACCTTCGACTACGACTATGACTTTAAATTGAAGTATTCGAACTATGGGGATGGTCCCCATAGGCTTTCCTAAGTTTTTTTGATCGAAGGATATTCCTTCGATCGTTGGATTAAAATCCTTCGAATCGAACGATTCGAAGGATTTAATCGTTCGTTCTAAGGAATAATCCTTCGATTGTTCGATTGTACTATCTGCGCTAAATCCTTCGACTTCGATATTCAAAGTCGAAGGATTTTAATTCCCAGTCGAATATCGAGGGTTAATTAACCCTCGATATTCGACCCTTAGTGAATCGGCCCCTTAGTGACCCCTGGGGCACAAGTGGTAGTATTGGTGGAAAACTAATGGGTGCAAGACTTAGGGGCCGATTCACTAAGCTCGAGTGAAGGATTCGAATGAAAAAAATTCGAATTTCGAAGTATTTTTTGGGTACTTCGACCATCGAATTGGTTAAATTTGTTCGAATACGAACGAAATCGAACGAATCGAACGAAAAATCGTTCGACTATTCGACCATTCGATAGTCGAAGTACTTTCCCTTTAAAAAAAACTTCGACCCCCTACTTCGGCAGATAAAACCTACCGAAGTCAATGTTAGCCTATGGGGAAGGTCCCCATAGGCTTGCTAAACTTTTTTTGATCGAAGGATTTTCCTTCGATCGTTGGATTAAAATCCTTCGAATCGTTCGATTCGAAGGATTTAATCGTTCGATCGAACGAACGAACGTTTAGCGCTAAATCCTTCGACTTCGATATTCGAAGTCGAAGGATTTCAATTCGAGGGTCGAATTTCGAAGTATTTTTAACTTCGAAATTCGACCCTTAGTGAATCTGCCCCTTAAAGGAAATGTCAAGCCGTTTTTTAATTTTATAATGTCTGTGTAGCCTACCTTAACCCCAGTTGAACCGCATTATTTTCGCATTGAAAAACGCTTCCACTTCCCTGCACCGATGCAATGTTCACCTCCCTGCACATTCATTAACCCGGCGGCCATTTTTTCTGGGTTGCGCTCTTCCTGTTAGCATTGCGCATGCACTTACATGAACTTATGAGGGCTTTACAAATTAATTTTAAATGAAATAAACATATAATTGTACAAAAATAAAAGGAGGATTTCATTAAGCACAGTATGCTGTATTGGACTTGCTGATAACTTACATAGTTATCCTGGTGGCAGTGAGATAGTTAATGTCTCCGCTCTTGCTCGCTGCAGTCAGCATGAAGAAATATGTGCTGGAAGTGGGGGAGCGGAGAGTTAAAGCATGCCAGAATCAGGTCCCTATAGCAACCACCAACGCTATTTTTCTATTGGTAGATTGAAGACACAGGCGTGTCTTCAGAGATTTTGCCGAAGCTGATTAAACTCAACTGCGCATGTGCTAGATTATTTTACACAAATGCGCATGTGCGTATCGCCAAACTACAGCGCACATTCCGAAGGGAGGGGGGAGAGATGCAGATAGTGCAGGAAACAAGCAGGAAGCCGAAATCAACAGAGCTGCTTAGCGGATCTCTTTTCAAGGACTGGAATACTTGGTATGTGAACAATGTTATGAGGCATTTCACTGATAAATTTTTTGTTGTAGGGGTTGACATGTCCTTTAACTGCAATAATAAGGTAATACTATTGTTTAACGAAAGCAGAACACATTCATATTAATACTGAAGTAATTCTGTTTAGTTATTGTAACGTTTAACTGTGCTTTAGCAAATTCTACGTATGCTGCTTTGAATTACAAATATATCCTTTATCTGGAAAACCCAAGGTAGCATGCATTCAGTATAATAGATCCTTATAATGGATGCTTAGCTCCTGGAGTTTATTGGGATATGGTGTTTTTCCATAATTTGGATCACTGTACAGGCATGGAATCCGTTATCCAGAAACCTCTAAATTATGGAAAGGCCCTCTTCCATAGACTCTATTTTATCCAAATAATCCAAATATTTAAAAATGATTTCCTTTTTCTCTGTAATAATAAAGCAGTACCTTGTACTTGATCCAAACTGAGATATAATTAAACCGCGCTATTGGGTTTCTTTAATGTGTACATGATTTTCTTAAAGGAGAAGCAAACCCTAAAGTTAAAAACCCCTACCCTAAATAGACCCCACTCCCTACTCCCCCCGGCCTAATTGTTACCCTGGGCAAATGCCCCTAACTTTTTACTTACCCCTTGGTGCAGATTCAGGCATCAGAGTTCACAGGCACCATCTTCGGTAATCTTCAGAATGAGACCGGTGCTTCGGCAATTTTTGTGAGTTTCGGCACATGCACAGTTGACGCAAAACAGAAAATTGCTCCAACTGCACATGCAGAGCTATGCCAGTCTCATTCCGAAGATTTCAGACGAGAAGAAGATGGCGTCCGTGAACTCTGATGCCTGTATCTGCACCGAGGGGTAAGTAAAAAGTTAGAGGCATTTGCCCCTCCTGCTGGGGGGAGGAGGGAGGGGGGTCTATGTAGGGTAGGGAGGTTTTAACTTTAGGGTTTGCTTCTCCTTTAAGGTAGTCCAAATTACAAAAGATATGTTATCTGGAAAACCCCAGGTCCCAAACACTCTGGATAACCTGTATCTATGTCTGTTAAAAACATGTTTTGCCACCAATATGGATTCATGCAGCTTAGTTGGGATCAAGTTCTAGGTACTGTTTTAGTATTACAGAGAAAAGGGCAATACTTAAAAAATGTAATTATTGCTTAAAATAGACTCTTTAATGCAGAGCCTTCCAGATATTGGGTATCTGGATAAGAGGTCCCATACCTCTATAAGAGTTTATGCAGTTACAATCTTATTTCTTTATAAATGGTGATTGATGACAAAGCAACTCCTTCAACACCCACTGGTAACAGCCTTTAACATTTCATTTTCTGAAATTTTACAGTCATGGTTAGTGATGGCGAACAATTTTTGACATGAGCGGCAATTTTTATACATGCGACTATGTTGTCCAAATGCATTAAAGTCGACGGGTGTCCGAATAATTTTGACGTGCGACAAATTATTTTTTGACGCTGTAGATTTTTTGCCGGTGAATTTTCGGCACAGTTTTGGCGGCGAAACACCGAAATTCGCCACAAATCCATGCCTGGTGAATTTATTCACCCATCACTAGTCATGGTTTGTCTTTTCAGTCTTGTCTTTCTTAGCACTAATTAATGCTAATGGACTATACTTTAGTTCTTAAAAATTGGCATTCCAATTGATACATACTTTAATTCTTTAACAGTAATTACAAGGTGATGGAAACGAAAACATAAAAAAACTACTATAATTGTCAATGGTCATTCATTTCTATTTTGATACAGTTCAAATATTTTCAGTGCAATAGAAGCATCCTGAAAGGCATACAGTCACAAGAGAAGGTCAAGAGAAAGTGAAATAGTTATGGACATCAGAATTTTCTGAAATCCCATTATGGCTACTTGCTATGCCACTTTGCTAACAAAAGTGTATTTTCAGATATTAGTTTATGCACAGAAACACAACTATATTAACCCTGTCTTTGAACGTCTTGATGCTCTGTCCTTGAGGAAGCTCAAAGCTTTAACGCTTCATTCTTTACTATTTTCAGTGCTTTCATTTGCAGATATATAATTTGCTTCTTTGTCTTGGCTAGCATGTCTGAACAAATTATGGTAGTTGAGTGAGCAATTTGCTCCACACTTTTTCCTAGTTTGGACTTTCTATCGGGTTTTCATGCCAACATCACTGGTGAAACATGTAGCTATACAAGCAGAAAATAGTACTCAAAAATCACATTAAACTGCAAAATGAACTTTTTCTGTCATACAACCTAGGGCAGAATTGAGGCATGACAAAAAATAAAGTGGAGAAAGTTGGCTTTTCCAACAGATTTCCTCCAGATGCATTTTGCAGATCATGAGCAACTGTGCAGGAATCATGTCTGAAAGTTTAGCCAGGGGCAGAGGTTATGATCACATTGCAGTATGGTTGCAGACATGGGTGTCAATAATAAAGAACATAACTGACTTATAACTTTTGGCAAGTGAATCAGGATCAAAGGAGAACTGGGGGATTTTAGGCTGAAGGTTAGCTGATGGGGGAATCGGCAAGATAGAAAAAATGTCAAGATGATGATCTTAAAGAAGAAATTAATCACTGTTAAATGTGAGAGGTTTTTGAAAAGATTGATTGAAGTAAATAGCGGGTGGTGCCTTTAAAAGCAGAAAGAGACTGTAGGCTGGTGGAAGGGAGAGTTTGTAGCAATCAATAACTATGGCTATATTTAGGGCACTGAAGCCGTATATCAAAAGAGTGGCAATCACCGACTTGTTGCACTTGTGGAGTGTTTGTGCAGTTGGCTGAAAGGCACTTAATCTTTAATGTCAATTTATTTTTGTATTTAATTATATTCTTTAATATTTCCCTCATCTGTTCTATGTACTGGTTTGGTGTACAGCACTCCATTCAGAAGTATTCCTGTACAAATAAACATACACATAAACACTGAACATTACTTGTGGTTTGGAAAGGTGCATGAAGGAAAAGTTATATACTTTATAATATGGGGTGCTATAAAAAGGGTTAAAGGAGAACTAGACCCCCTTACTTTTAAAAATCACTACCCCTACCCTACATAGCCCCCCCTCTCTGCTCCCCACAGCCTAGTTGTTACCTTCTGTAATTCCCCTAATACTTTTCTTAAAGGGCACCTGTTGGGTAAAAATCTCATCCCCAACCAAAGGTGTGGGCTAAAAGAGCGTGCAGTAGTTTGTTTGTTTTTTAAAAAAATGTCCCCCGCCAACGCTATGCTACCTGCAGCGGGACTCCCGGTGCGAGCAGCTAAGTTGTGTCACTTGCATGCGAATAACACGCATGTGACGTCACACACATGCGCTTAACGAGCAATTCGTGGCACATTTTCATTATGCGCATGCAAGTGACTGGACATGGCAGCTCCCTCCCGGTGCAGGTAGTGTAGCGCTGGTGGAGGGCATTTTTTTTTTCTATTTGCCCGCACCTTTGGTTGGGGATGACATTTTTACCCAATAGGTGGCCTTTAACTCTCCTTGAATACTCAGCGCAGCAGAGCTCACAGGTGCCATCTTCACCTCTTCAGTTTTCTTCGGGAACTGAGCGGTGTATCGGCGCATGTGCAGTTGGAGCAGTTTTCCGGTTTGTGACAACTGCATACACAGTAAGTGATGGAAATTGCCCAAGTGAAGGAAGAAGGCCGGAAGAAGAAGTATGAAGAGCCAGAAGATGGGGCCTGTAAGCTCCACTGCGCTGACTTTGCGAGGAGAGTTAAGTAAAGAATTAGGGGCAATTACAGGAGGTAAGACATAGGCTGGGGGGAGCAGAGAGGGGGGCTATGTAGGGTAGGGGCAGTGAATTTAGCACGGGGGTTTAGTTCTCTTTCAAAGGGATGAAGGACCCAATCATAGGGAGGGGCAAATTATAGAGCACCCCACAAGGATTGTAATCACTTACCTGATACTCCAGGCTGGTGTAAGAAAGCACTGGAATCAAACCCTGGACTACTTGTTGGACTGTACTTGCACTAAACTTCTGACCACTGGTGGCTCATTGGGTTGGTGCTGGTCAGTTATTCTGAGGTCTGTCTATTATGGCTCCGTGTTGTCTGCTTCTCCACCTATCTCATTAATAGCATGTGTTTTCAATCTGCAACTATGGGGCTTTATAAGCCGAGCCGGGTTAGACTGGGTGCAGGTTGGGTGAGGGTGGGTTAGGATGGGGGTGCAGGTCCAGAAAATCTTGACCCACACATCACTAGTTAATAAATTTGAATGGGAAGGGACTCATTTACTGTGGTGCATGTAGATATATGATATCTAGTGATATTTTACAGCAGCCATGAATTGGTAGCAGAATTCCACATACCAACTTCAGCAATTTTTTTTTCAAAACCGCAACAAAAAAACTGTGTGAAGAAAACACAGAAAAAAACAGCCGCTGACTTCAAAGCATTTTGTGGGACAAAAAAAAGCTGTGGAAAACCGTCCATTGTCCTGAATGCTGTTTGCTAATTGTCAAGGTTTCGCAAATGTTTCTGTGGTTTTACAAATTTTTGGGTGATGCAAAATGGACAGATTCGCTCATCCCTACTTATATCAGACATTCAACAAATTCATAGGGGCAGATTTACTAACTGGCGAAAATTCGCCAGTGTCCCCTTTGCACCCAGTCCAACACTTCGCCAGGCGAAAATTCACTAAAATGTGGAGTTTTGCTAACTTTACTTCGGCAATGCGAGCATTTGATTGTGAAGATGCCCTAGCGTTCATTTCTGCCTAGTGAAACTTCACTAGGGATCTTGCGCTCAGGTCAATATGCATAGAGCGGGAAGTTTAAAGTTGTATGGACGTCTTTATGTTAAATGTTGGTGCATATACTTACAAATTACACTTTTAAAAACACATGTCCAGTGAACCTTAATAAAGACATTAGAGTTGTTATCATGCCCTACACGTGAGCCCACTGTAAAGTTAATGTTCCATATGTTAGAAAATGGACTTTTGCAGCCGATCACTCTGAAATAAGGAAAAGACGCCAGCGTTTTTTGAACTTTGATGCTTTTTCCACTCACAGAATATGATGTAAGTAACAGAAGATTGAGGAAGACCTATGTACTCCATTCCATTTCCCCATGTCTGATCTGGCGAAGGCAAGTCTGGCGGAAGAGGTAACGTTCAGTAAAATCCGCATTTTAGTGAATTTGCGGAGTAATGTCCGATCGCCAGAGCGAATTGTTGCCTGGTGATAGAGTGTGAATGACCGCTAGCGCCTGTCTCTTTTCGCTAGCAAATTGTTGCCTGCGCCTGTTAGTAAATTGACGCTAGCGTTAGCCACTTTGAACTTTAATAAATCTGCCCCATAAACTTTACTTCACAAACAAGTTCATGTCACTGTCTGGTCACATGACCCGGCAACAACCAATGACCTGCTGCTGCATTCTGCCCAGAACCCAATCAGTATGCATGTTACTGAAACCTGCATCCAGCAGGTACAAAGTCAAGCAGTCTGTGGGCAAATAAATGACAGGACCTCCGCTCAGTGCTGTATTTGTAGAAATTATACCTATTTATCTTAAAAAAGTAAAATATGAATGAATTCTGCTCCCTTGTCCCAAGTTGCCTTAGCTATGAAAAATAAAGGTTTTGTGTTTGCTCTGCCCTGTGCTGTGTAGATGTTTCCTTGCAGTAATAAGCTTAAAATGAGTGGTGGCGCCGTCTGTTTTATAAAAACGCAGTTATTACCGATGAAATTGATTTCGTGGCAAGGCAAGAGAAAGTGTTGTGGTGGAAAATGTTAGCACAATTTAAATTCTGCAAACAAATCAATAATATGGACTACAGTTCTCTAATAAGTTCACTCAGGTGACATCTCCTAGAATTGATTCTTCCGCAGCTTCAGCGCCCCATTCAAAATGTATTCTATTTAAGCATTACGCTTGTGTGAAGCACATACCTTTAAAAGAACACAACCAGAAAAATCCTCTCTTTAAAATAAAACTTAGATTGCATAAATAACAAAAAAAAAATCATTATATATATAGTTGATGGCAAAAACATGAAGTCATTTTTAGTAATTGTATTTTTTGTCATACAAGAACACATTCATTGCTGATGGGTATTATTAAACAATCACAAGAAATGCATCTTGAAGCTTTGACAGCCTCTACATAATTTTCTAGATTAAAATGGAATCGCATTTCTACTATAATACTTTATATTATACTTTATGTACAATTAATAAAATAAAGGTTAACTGAGCTCAAGTTAACATTAACAATTTATGAAATGCTGACTTTTCTACTATTTATACCATACTTTGATAGCACTATGAGCTACACTGAAATCAAGTGTGCTGGTTACTGTGCTTGGTCTATTGAATCCGAACAATTAGCAGTTAGCATATCTCTACTAACTATTTGTATAATCTGCCCTGGTTTACTGATTTTGCCAACAATATAAACTGCATAATTCAATATTCTATATACTATAGCCCATATACAAGCTAGCTAAAAGCCCTGTAAACAGGGCCGAGCCAAGGTATTTTGACACCCTTGGCAAGAGCTTCAATCAGTGCCCCCACCTCCAATCTGTACCTGTGTCAGCATAAGTCAAAACATCCATCATATTGTTACCCCCAATCTTTACCTATGACAATGGCAGCCAAAACAATCCATCATATTGCCCCTAATTTGTAACTGTGCCAGCAGGAGCCAAAAATCCATTTTATTGCCCCAAACATGTACCTGTGCCAGCAGACACCATATTGCCCCATATACCTGAGCAAGCAGCAGCCAATCCCTCATATTGCTCCCAATATGTACCTGTCCCAGCAGCAGCCAAAAAAATCCACAATATTGCCCCCAAATATGTATCTGTGCCAGCAGCAGCCAAAAAGCCATCAAATTGCTCCTAATATCTGTGTACCTGTGAAAGCAGCAGAGAGCAGCAGCCAAGATAATGCCCACAAATATGTACCTTTGCCAGCAGCTGCCAAGAGGGAGGTGGGGAGTGCTTATACCTGAATCATGGGCAAGAGGTGGTTGGAACAGGCGGTTTATAAAATTGAAAAACTATTAAAGGCCAAGCTAACCAGGAATTAAAAAAAAGAAAAAAAATCCCCTTAAAAGTGCCCTAGGTGGGCTCCTACTATGCTTACCCCTAGTTCTGGCCCTGCCTGTAAAATGTAAGAAGTGCCCCAAGCAGTGAGATGATAAAAGCACAGGCCACACACTGTAAACCACAGCCCAGGAAACCATAGCTATCAAATGCATCATTTCTTTTTTGCTCATGCCATCAAACCAGTAAAAATACAATGCAACAATCTGCAACCACATTTATTAATTTAGCCTATCCAAAATGTGTGAACATCATCTTCACATACCACCAAATGATATCTAACTACAAGGGACAAATTGCAAATCAAATTGGGGGAAACATAAACTGGATAGGGGTTTGAGCAGATTGGGGGGGCCTGAATTGGTGTAATTAGAATAACCAGAGTGGGTTGGTGGTATAGCCTAAATTGCTTATCATACCTAGAAAGTTGCAAGTGCTAGAAGACCTGTGGGAGAAAGGTGCATTGCTTAAGGTAGGCATTACGTATAGAAACGTAACAATCAGCCACAGCAAGTAACTATTTAAAAAATTGGTATTGGTAACGCTCATATTACCCTAGTTGAAAGAATGTTTGAAGAGTGCATGGAGCTTTGTTGTGGTCTTCAGTTGGTAGTAAAAGCAAAGACACCAGTATGGACAGTAAAGGATCATAATTTCTCAAGGTTTATGAAAAGCAGCTTTGTATGAGCAGCTCTCCAAGGGCCTTTGGAGCATTGCTTTGTGACCAAAAGAAACTTAGAAACCTTGCGTGGAGCCCACTGACAAATATAATAGTTCTAACAGTTCCCCTGAAACCACATAGCCCAGCACAGATATGTTAAAATATGTTCCCAAGTGATCAATGGACCCTCATGGACAATTCAATAGCATAGCAATTTCTCAATACACTTAGATAACCACATCAATAGTCATAAATCCAAAACTAGGTGCATAAAGGAGTCATAGACTGTATTACAGAAATACATACACAACAAAAAAAGCCTTACACATTCCATGCGTTTATTCATAGAGCCTATTGAACTGATCTTTTTCAACTATTTCTGCTTTGGTGCTGTTGTGGACTGTGGGTGGTTTTATCTTACATAATGATCAAGTTTTTATAAACGTTTCTGGAATTGTTTTGCTAAACATTATTATCTCACTCAGGCTGGTAAGAACTCAAAATCCAATAAGATTCAGATAGAGTGCAATAACATTTCATGTAATGCTGCAAGGATCCCAGTCTTTGATTAGGTTGAGTTCCTTAATATATCTGGCCATTCCTGATCCTTTGAAATGGGCCACCTTATCCTACTCTACCAATGGTTCATCCAGGTTTGATAGTTGTACCATGGCCAAATTAACATGGCTGCCTTACTCAAATTATATCACCAGGAATTCCAACCATTACAGCACCACTTCAGTGTTTCCACCCCAAGACCATTTATGAATTATGAAAGGTGAAGCTATTGCCTATGGCTTGTCATACAGAGTAAAATTAGTTTACTCCCATAACTAAGAAGTGATGAATCTATGAAAATGTTTTCCTGATCATTTTACCAATGGGGGGTTCAAGGCTCTATAGACGATATTTCATTATACAGAGATAAAATAAAAAAGCCACTGAAGCTAAAAAGCTATTTTGAGAAAGCAGCATGGATCTTTGCCCAGAACTTTATGTGGTTCATATGAATCAAGAGAAAGAAAATATCTTCAGTCTTTTAATGATAAATGACCCCCATTGTGCCTAAGATGTGCTGTACATATTAAATTGTATTGAAGTGATTACACCGCACTCCTGGAACTTTACTCACTTCTTCTGCTTTAGTGGTGCTGGTTATCCTCCGGCCTGACGAGGCCCTCCAATAGTAGCAATTTCAATTATGGATCCGCACACACCAATTTTCTGCAGTTTTCTTTAATTTTTATTCACCACCAATATCAACGTTTCGGGGGGTACAACCTCCCTTCGTCCGTTATCCTGACGAAGGGAGGTTGTACCCCCCGAAACGTTGATATTGGTGGTGAATAAAAATTAAAGAAAACTGCAGAAAATTGGTGTGTGCGGATCCATAATTGAAATTGCTACTGTACATATTAAAGCAATACCCCATGGATTCATTTTTTTTAATTTAATTAGCTGGTCTCGCTAAGCTGAAATTAATTAATATACCATGATAGGAAGTAATTACCATTTGACTTCTGCAATAAAGATGACTTGATTATACGGTATCATTTAGTCAATTACAAAATATGGGCTAGAAACCCCTCATAGAAAGGACCATCCCCTGTGGAATTTCTATTTTTTATTAACAGCTACAAAAATGCAAATGTTCATCTTGATTGTGCTTACATCTGAACTAGAAGTGGCTAAAAACGTAGGGGTCATGTGGCCTGGAATAACACATTCTAAGTACAGTTTTTCATTGAGAAATCACTCAGTAATGGCGTCAGTGAAACTAGACAATGGATATGTTGCCAGGTAGATTTTTATGTCTCTAACAATTTTCATAGCTTCATTTCTTTTATGTAGAAATTAAAGTAGGTCATGTCAAGAACACAGAGAAAGCATGTGTAATTATGCTGTAGGCACATAAAGGGTCATAGTTGAGCATTTCTATGTCCTGCAGCTCCTTGTTTGGTTTATATGGCCCTTTCAAAGTGCACCTCAGTGAGCCAGAAGCAATGCCTTCTGGTAGGTTTAGAAAAGAGTGCTATACTCTCTACCATAAATATTCATTTCTGATGCTGATTTTTACCCAATGATTCAGTGGCATTAAACACGGCAGCTGGAGGGTGAAGCAGTTACCAAGGTAGATAGTAAGGGATCTATTCGCTGCCATACTTGGGTGTTTTCAGAGGAGATTTGGGGTTTTGCTTTCTAAGTTCACAAACTATCATCCGTAATTGCCTAAAAGGGGT
The DNA here is from genome assembly GCF_017654675.1 of Xenopus laevis. NCBI lineage: Eukaryota > Metazoa > Chordata > Amphibia > Anura > Pipidae > Xenopus > Xenopus laevis. The sequence continues at coordinate 32,760,224 of NC_054372.1, forward strand.
GGTAACTTTTAGTATGTTATAGAACGGCCAATACTAAGCAACTTTTCAATTGGTTTTCATTATTTAGTTTTTATAGTTTATATAAAAATTATTTGCCTTTTTCTTTTACAAATGGGCTTTGCTGTCCCCCCTCTAAAAAGCAAATGATCTGTCAGGCTACACATTTAGGGGCCGATTCATCAAGCTCGAGTGAAGGATTCGAAGTAAAAAAACTTCGAATTTCGAAGTGTTTTTTGGGCTACTTCGACCATCGAATGGGCTACTTCGACCTTCGACTACGACTATGACTTCGAATCGAAGGATTCTAACTAAAAATCGTTCGACTATTCGACCATTCGATAGTCGAAGTACTGCCTCTTTAAAAAAAACTTCGACCCCCTACTATGGGGAAGGTCCCCATAGGCTTGCCTAAGGCTTGCCTAAGTTTTTTTGATCGAAGGATATTCCTTCGATCGTTGGATTTAAATCCTTCGAATCGTTCGATTCGAAGGATTTAATCGTTCGATCGAAGGAATAATCCTTCGATCGTTCGATCATAGCATTTGCGCTAAATCCTTCGACTTCGATATTCGAAGTCGAAGGATTTTAGTTCCTAGTCGAATATCGAGGGTTAATTAACCCTCGATATTCGACTCTTGATGAATCGGCCCCTTATTGGTATTGCTAATTTTTATTACTCGTTTCTATTCTACTCAGGGGCAGATTTATCAAGGGTTGAATTTCAAAGTAATGGAAACTCCCTCAACTGTAAAATTCGAATAAAAAAAGACCAACCGAAATTTATAATAAAAATCGAAGTTTTTTTTAGGGTGAATAGACCTTTTTCGTTCGAATTCGAATCATACAAATGGAAGTAACAGCGTATTCGATTGAATTTGATTAGAAGTTTTTCCAAGATTTTCAATTCAAATCAAATTTGGACTATTCCCTAGTCGAAGTACACAAGAATTAGCTCGAAATTTTAATTTTTTTAATTAGAATTTCCACTTCGACCCTTGATAATTCTGCCCCCTATTCATATTCCGGTCTCTTATTCAAATCAATGCGTGGTTGCTAGAATAATCTGAACACTAGCTACCAGATTGCTTGAAATACTGCTGAATAAAAATCTAAATAACTCAAAAACTTTAACTAATAAAAAATGAAACCCAATTGCAAATTGTCTCAGAATATCACTCTCTACACCATACTAAGAGTTATCTCAAAGGTGAACAACCCCTTTAAGATTCCTACATTTATGCAATCATAATAAAGGGCAATAGTGAGTCTAGACATACCAATGCACCTTTTTTTAAGAAGGAAAAAAAATCGATGGCAAAACATAATGAATTCTTTGCCAGTTCATTCTCAGTTTTGGTGTCTGGCTTTTAGATAATGTATTTGAGATCACATTTTGGAAGCTATTTCGCCTCTAATTACAAATGTCTAATATCTGCATCGTTATGTACTAATACAGGATCAAGTTTTATTGGGCCACAAGCCAGATGGGACGTTCCATGCTCCATTTTTTGTTAAATGGGTCAGGGAAGTGGGGAAGTTGGGAGCTGCAGACGGGAGTCGAATGGGAGCCAAAGCCACCAAATGGAGCTGAAGAGGAAGCCACAAAGGACAACAAAGAAGCCAAGTAGGTAGAAAACCGCAATATTTTTTTTCTATTTTTATGGGGGGACCCTGACCACCAAAGTTTTTTTTTTACTTTTACTTTTATAGGAGAACTATAGCCACCAATGTTTTTTTTACTCTTATGGGGGGCTTGCCACCAATGTTTTGTTTTTTTTAACTTTTTACTTTTCAACCGGTTTTTATTATTTAGATTTTATAGTTTTATTATTATTTGCATTTTTCTTCTGACTCTTTGCAGCTTTCAAATGGATTCAATTATTTTTTACTTTTTTCTATTCTATTTAGGCCGACTCCTAGGGGCAGATTTATCAAGGGCCGAATTTCGAAGTAATGGGAAATTCTTATTTTAATTTTTAATTTTTTTAATTCGAATTTTCACTTCAACCCTTGATAAATCTGCCCCCTACTTATATTCCAGTCTCTTGGCTTGCCACCAATGTTTTTTTTTAGTTTTAATGGGGACCCTGACCACCAGTTGGGGGGGGGCTGGCCACCAATGTTACATGTTAAGGGTCAGGGCACACAGGCAGATTTAGGGAGATTAGTCGCCCGGTGACAAATCTCCTCTTCTTCGGGGAAAACGAATTGCGCCGAGTGCCATTCTGCTGGCGATTTACATTTTAGTCAGGGGGAAGGCAGGGGAGGCAGTTCAGAGAGATTAGTTGCCCCGAAGAAGAGGAGATTTGTCATCGGGCGACTAATCTCCCTGAATCTGCCTGTGTGCCCTGACCCTTATATGTGGGCTGCTTTTATTTTTTTGCCAGGGCTGCTTTTTACTCCCAGTTTGGGCCCTGGCCACTAACATGTATCGTAAAATGATTATTATAACATTTCACATGGTGAATATCACAGCTGAGGCCGAGCTGAACTGCAAATGGGTAATATAAATATAGCAAAATAAAGCCACCAAAAAGAGCCAAAGCAGAAGTCACAGAAGAGAACAAAGAAGCAGGGGAGGAAGAAGACCACATGCCAAAGTTTCCACTGAACACCAATTTTTTTCTTTCTTTCTACCTTTTATGGGGGACACCCTGGTCACCATTTTTTGCCAGGGCTGCTTTTATGGATGGTAAAATGATACTATACAACAGATCAGCACACCTAAAACCTGGTGGTCTTTTATTTTTTAACATCTTTTATCACCTGGACCCAATCTACGAATCATAATAAATAAGAAGAATAAGAAGTTGGATGCAATGATCTTGCGTGGGGCACACAGAACTCATCCACTGACTTGGGCGGATGTTGTGTATTCTGGGCAGGTCAGTATGATTTCAGTATTATTGGTTCTGCTCACCAAAATACCGTGTGCATTTGTCAAACATAAGACTCTGCACAAAGCAGTGCATGAAATAAGTTTGTTCCCTTTAAAGTTCTATCAAGAAGATACTTGAACATAAATGTCGGCAAACAAACTCTTTAATATCACTGAAAATTATATTTGAGGAGAGATTTTCTTTTAAGAAGCAAAACACAGCTGCATCCCTCTCGGAAAGTCAATATGGAGAGAAATAAAGGCTGCCGTTGTACATTCTATCTTCATTTTATACCTGAAGGAGTATATTGGGGAATAGACTTCAGTGGAGCTCATGAAAGTTCTATCACTGATTGTAAAGCAATCAATGTCCTGTGACCTTGAACAAATGACTTTATCTCTTTGAGAAGCACGGCAGGAAAAGTGAGCTTGTCAAGCCATGAATTGCACTGAAAGAAAATCACTTTAGTGGGTTATATTGCTGTCGTGAAGCACTACTGGGACACAAGAGCAAAATTAAAGCTAAGAAAATGAGCAACTGTGTTTACTTAAAGGGTAAACCTGTTTTCAGCAGCATTTCTTGTTTACTTCAATTATGTCAGGTCAGAAAGTATTCTTACTTTTTATTCTCATTGCTAAGCAAGGTCGATTTTACTATGTAAATTCAATATATATATATATATATATATATATATATATATATATATATATATATATATATATATATACACGTATGGGACCTGTTATCCAGAATTCTCAGGACCTGGGGCTTTCTGGATAATGGAGCTTTTTATAATTTGGATCTCCATGCCTTAAGGGGCAGATTTACTAAGCTGGAGTGAGGGTTCGAATTTAAAAAAGTTCGAATTTCGAAGTAAATTTTTGGGTACTTCGACCATCGAATAGGCTACATTCGACCATTCGACTTAGATTCGAATGATTCAAAGTAAAAATAGTTGGACTTTTCGACCATTCGATAATCGAAGTACTGTCTCTTTAAAAAAAACTTTGACTTCATACTTTGCCAAATTAAAGCTACCGAAGCCTATGGGGACCTTCCACAAAACTTTTCTAAGTTTTTTTTGGTTGAATAAAAATCCTTCGATCAAACGCTAAAAATCATGCGAATCGTTCCATTCAAACGATTTAATCGTTTGATCGAACAATTTATTTTCTATCGCAGGATTGCCAAATTTGTTAAAAAACTTAGAAGTTTTTTAAACTTCGGAATTCGACCCTTAGTAAATCTGCCCCTAAGTGTTAGAAAATCAATTAAACATTAAATAAACCCAATAGGCTGATTATGCTTCCAATAAGGATTCATTATATCTTAGTTGGGATCAAGTACAAGCTACTGTTTTATTATTACTGTTTTATTATTTGTTTAAAATGGAGTCTATGGGAGATGGCCTTCCCTTAATCCAGAGCTTTCTGGATACGGGGTTTCCAAATAACAGATCCCATACCTGTAGACATATATATATACATATAGAATATCATGTAGAGCAAGGCACTCACAGGTCTTAACATATGGTGAAAAAGAGATAACGTTTATTTGTTATTCCAAATAAATGTAATCTCTTTTTCACCATATTTTAAGACCTGTGAGTGCCTTGCTTTACATGATATTCTATATGACTTTTCTGCAGTGTGCACCCAGGCTTTTTCTCCAGTATGTGAGTTCAGCTATTTTTCCTTTTTCTATATATATACATTTATATATATATATATACCCCCTATTATAAATATATATATAAAAACATATAAAAAAAATATATAAATATATAAAAATAGTAATGGTATGAGGCAAGAGGCTGACTGGTTATGGAACACCAATGTTATGTGACACAAAGCACATATATATATATGTTACTATTAACATATATTTTCTATATATTTTTATATATAGGCTCACTTATGACCACAAGAACAATGTGCAAAGTGCAATTAAAGATGCAGGTAGCCATGTTTTTAACCCACAATGTCATGCCTTTGTCCATAATTCCAACATAATTGCATGTGTGGGTGTTGATTTGCACCCACAACGATTGTGCTGGATGCAAAACAAAACTGGTGGGTCCGGGGGCAAATTTTATTTTTTTTAAATGCTTAGAAAATACTCCAATCATTTCAGGGTGATTTATTGCAAATCGTGCTTTATCTGACTCTTAGGTCCTCCTTTGTAAAGGCCCCAAGGAAAACCGAAATGTTGCATACAACAGATATGCAATAAATTACAATGATATATACAATATGATTGGAGTGCTGGTCTTTTCTATGGCTATATACATATATATGGTGCTACCATAAATACATTTGATAAAAGAGGAAAAAATCAGCACTCACTGGTTTTATTTTTTCACAATAAACTATCATCACTGATCCCGTTAAGTGCGCATCTCAACGTCTTCAATCATTTGGTCCTGTGATTTTAAATTAATGGTAACGTTTTAGTCTTATAAAACCAAGTTATAGCTGCACTTTCTAATAATAATAAGACGAATTACACAAAAGGTTTGGAATTCGGAATGAATCAAATGCAGATATTGATCATTAGGTGCTAGCTGCAACTATGTTATGGGTTGATCTGTTTCATAATGTATATTAAGGCTGTACCTATGTCTCCAGAACTGTTTGGTAATTTAGTTTTAGGGAAGAAACCAATGGCTGGCTATGGACAATTCAGACATACAGTATTTGTTAACTTTTTAAAACAGCCCCTTACCAACTGGGTACAGTGAGCATCAATCTTACAGTTACAGAAGATATTAAATCATTACTTCAGCTTTATTATTTGGAACATTCTCATGCTGCTTGTCATTCATTCCTTAAAGAAAAACTATACCCCCAAATGAATACTTGAGCAACAGTTTATATCAAATGAAGTGGCATATTAAAGAATCTTATTAAACTGAATTATATATTTAAGTAAATATTGCCCTTTTACATCTCTTGCCTTGAACCACCATTTTGTGATGGTCTGTGTGCTGCCTCAGAGATCACCTGACCAGAAATACTACAACTCTAGGGGGCAGATTTATCAAGCGTCGAATTTCGAAGTAATGGACGTTTTTTTTTAACTCCCATAACTTCGTATTCGATCGATTAAGATTCAAAGTATTTTACCAAAAATCTTAGATTTTTCAAAGTCCACCAATTGTCTCCAAATAGGAGGTCCCCCATAGGCTAAAACAGCAATTCGCAGGTTTTAGATGGCGAATGGTCGAAGTTGAATTTTTAAAGAGACATGATACATTTCGATATTTGAATTTTCTAATTTTTTTCAAATTCAAATAGAATTTGGACTATTCCCTAGTCGAAGTACACAAAAATATTTTGAAATTCGAATTTTTTAACTTTGAATTTTCAATTCGACCCTTGATGAATCTGCCCCTTATAACTGTAACAGGAAGAAGTGTGGAAGCAAAAGACACAACACAATTGGCTCATGTGACCTAACTTGTATGGTATTGTTTGTGTGCACCGTGAAACATACGATCCCAGGGGGGCGGCCCTTATTTTTTAAAATGGCAATATTCTATTTATGATTACCCAATGGCACATACTACTAAAAAAGTATATTATTATGAAACTGGTTTATTTACATGTAGCTGGATTTTACATATGAGCTGTTTTATGCAAAATCTTTTTAAAGAGACCTACATTGTTTGAGGGGTATAGTTTTCCTTTAAAGAAACATCTGATTTCAGCTTATTTGTTTATAGCAGTTTCAAGCAGTTTGAGCGTCTTTCCCTCTATATTCACATTGTATTTTATTGAGTTATCGCCATTATTTTCTCTAGTTTCCAAAAATTTCAGGTGCATTAAGGGGCCCATTCACTAAGTTCGAGTGAAGGAATAGTAGGAAAAATACTTGAATTTCGAGTAGTTTTTTGTGCTCCTCGACTATCGAATTGGCGTAAATTCGCCTGAGTAGAATGATTCGATCGATCGAGTGCAAAAACGCTGCGACTATTCGCCCATTCGATAGTCGAAGTACTGTCTCTTTTAAAAATACTTCGACTGCCTACTTCGCCACCTAAAACCTACCGAATTGCTTTAAAAGCCTATGGGAAAGTCCCATAGGCTTGTTTTCTAAGTTTTTGATCGAATAAAAAGACATTCGATCGATCATTCGATCGAATGAAAATCCTTCGATCGAATATTCCATCGTGCGACTATGGGCGAATATTTGCCCATTCGACTATTCGCCGGCGCGTAAATTCGCCCGAATTGCCTATTCGATTCTATTCCCCAGTCGAATTTCGAGGGATTTAACCCCTCGAAATTCGACCATTGATACATCTACCCCTAACTGTCAGATGATAGCGCCAATAACAATGAGGGAGTAATGGAGATTTCTTTGTCAGGAATCCCTGCAAACTGTGGATATACTGTGGATTCTCCTTAATATGTGTACCTTAGCACCTACCTGGCTCCCCAGAGAATGAAGTTTATAGATAGGTATATAGTGGATATGAATAGATCTTGAGGGTTTTTTCCCCATGCATCACCAGTAAAACAGAGGATCAATGCTGCCATTTTAATAATCAGAAGGGATTATTCATTCCCGTTAGAAGAAGAATTTGAGGGTGACCTTGAAATACAGCTTGTTTTCTTCTGGAACATTGCTTCCCAATCCAAAGTCACATATTTGATTCAAATCACTCTTTTTCAGCATTCTTCCTCCACTAAATATATCAAATAAAAGTTGGGTGGTCCTGAATCAAAAAGAAATGACTAATCCAATTACTAATAGAATTGATTTATTATAAATGAGTACATTTTAAAGGGGTTGTTCTTTTTAGTATGCTGTAGATAATGATAGTCTGAGACAATTTGCATTTGGTTTTCATCTTTTTTATTATGGTTCTTGAGTTATTTAGCTTTTTATTCAGCAGCTCACCAGTTTGCAATTTCAGCAATCTGGTTGCTAGTGTCCAAATTACCCTAGCAACCATGCATTGCTCTATATAAGATGTTAGAATATGAATAGGTGAATGCCTGAATAGAAAGATTAGAAATAGAAAGAAACAATAAATGTGTAGCCTTACAGAGCATTTGTTTTTTAGATAGGGTCAGTGACCCCCCTCCCCGCCCCATTTGAAAGCTGGAAAGAGTCAGAAGAAGAAGAAGAAAAAATAAAAAAATGAAGGCCAATTGAACCGCTACTTATAATTAGCCATTATACAACATACTAAGGAGGTTATTTACTAAACTCTGAATGCAAAAATCACGAAAAGTTCGTAATGTTTTTTTAATAAAATCGGACTTAAATAATCAAAAAATATTCGGAATTTATTAAACCCTGAGGATGGAAAAGTCCAAATCAGAAAATCTGGCATCTCAGACCTGTCGAGGTTGCATATAAGTCAATGGAAGAAGTCCCAATGATTTTTTGATGTGCGCTGGGTTTCATGCAATACTCCGATGTTTTTGGAGCAAAAATCTGAACTTTTGGGTTGAAAAATCTGAAAAAGCTTGAATATCTGATTTTTTTCCCCGCAATGCTAATTCTCGGGAAAACATATAATAATAATCATAAAAAACACGAGCGGATTTGATTGAGTTAGTAGCAGAAAATATTCAGATAAATTCGGACTTTGATAAATAACCCCCTAAAAGTTAACTTAATGGTGAACCACCCCTTTAATAGCACTCTAAATATTGATTTAAAAAAAAAAAAAAATGAATTATATATTAAAGGTCCACTGTTGCTTTTGTAAAAATAAAACATCTTTTTATATATTTATCCGCGAATTCTTCAACCAAAATGTTTTGTTGTAACCAACACAACCCTGCTGTTAGTCACTGACATATTTCTTCTGCTCTGAATAATTCCGGCATGAGTCAGTCGCAAAACCCAGCAACATGATTTAACATGATAAAAAAAATAAAAATAATAAGCATCCACCTCAGTTTGAATATATATTTCAAACTGACAGTCTCCTTTTAATACCAGCAGAATTAGCTGATGCGCAATCGTAAATAAGCCAATAAGTGAATCTCAAGAAATAGATAGCTTGGTTGTCATTTACAACAAATAGAGAAACATGTTTCTCTATTTGTTAGAATTGCTGTATGCAAAACACCCTAAAAGCTTAAAAGTAGTGATGGGTGAATTTATTTGCCAGCCGTGAAAATTCGTTGGCATAAAAAATCAGTTTTTTGGCCGCCGGTGCATTTTCGCTGACGTATGTGCGCCGGCGTAAAACAAAAAAAAAAACGGGTGCCTGCATCAAAAAACGAACGCCGGTGGAAAAAACGAGATGCCAGAACCGTTTAGCAAATTTTTCTCTGTTTCGCGAATTTTGCCGCAAAACGAAACGTCACAAATTCACCCATCACTACTTAAAAGCATTTACATAGTGCTGTAATATTCTTCCTTTCATTTCTGCCTCATCAGCCTTTGTGACAGGGTCATCCCGGGTAAATGACTTTGAGCTTTTTTAGTGCACTATTGTGTATTAAAAGAGCCTGAAGCTTTGCCTTGGGCATTTTTTGCTTATTGGCTTGTTTAAAGTACAGAGGATAGGATAACGGGGAAACAATGAAATGTTAATAGCAAATACAACGCCACCATTGGTAACTGACAGGATTATGTATGCATATTTCCTATAATCTGCCAGAATAAATCAACAGTATTGTTGGCAGATAACACACAGAAACATGAATAAGTAAAATTAATTGTTTTATTTTAATTTCGTACACTTTAAAAAGTGTAACTTATTAGCGAGGGTGTCGGTATGGCAGACAGCAGGTGGTTGTGTTTCGCTCCAGAATAATGATACCATAATATGTAGGAGCTGAATGTATTCCCAGGTGTTCTCTTACACAGAAAGGATGAACTTGATAAAGGGTTATCTAATACAAATAATTCAAAAGTACTTACTCAGCAAGTCCAGTTGTTTTATTTTTGAATTACTTGTATTAGTTATGCCAAGACCTGGATGAATGACTTTATAGTCATATTGATAAAGGGTTGTTATACCCGAAACATGTTGGGGCACATTTACTAAGTTCGAGTGAAGGATTAGAACAAAAAATACTTAGAATTTCGAAGTTTTTTTTGGCTACTTTGACCATCGAATTTGCTACTTCGACTACGACTTCGTCTTTGAATCGAATGATTTGAACTAAAAATCGTTCGACTATTCGACCATTCGATAGTCGAAGTACTGTCTCTTTAAAAAAAACTTCGACCACCTACTTCGCCACCTAAAACCTACCGAGCACCAATGTTAGCCTATGGGGAAGGTCCCCATAGGCTTTCTAGGCAATTTGGGATCGAAGGAAAATCATTTGATCGATGGATTAATCGTTCGAACGAACAAATTGCGGTAAATCCTTCAACTTCGTTATTCAAAGGATTTTACTTCGACGGCCGAATATCGAGGGTTAATTAACCCTCGATATTCGACCAATAGTAAATGTGCCCCGTTGTGTCAATAAATGCATATTCCAGTTATTCTACCTTTGGCCGTATCCTTTCCCATTATACAATACTGAAGATATACAGGTATGGAACCTGTTATCCAGAATGAATGGGACCTGGGTTCACTAGATAAGAGGTCTTTCTATAATTCGGATCTCTATACATCCGATTTAGATTTCTCAAAACTAGAAAAAAGGGGATTTTTGCTCAGTCCAGCGTGTCTAGAACTTTAAATCATCAAGAGGTTAACGCTGGGATCTACTGGAACTTTGCCGAAAAACTTTTTTTTACATATATATATATATATATAAAAGCGATCCACCCCAAGACTAGGGGGCAGATTTACATAGTTACATAGTAACATAGTTAAATTGGGTTGAAAAAAGACAAAGTCCATCAAGTTCAACCCCTCCAAATGAAAACCCAGCATCCATACACACACACACACACCCCTCCCTACTTTCAGATAAATTCTATATACCCATACCTATACTAACTATAGAGCTTAGTATCACAATAGCCTTCGATATTATGTCTGTCCAAAAAATCATCCAAGCCATTCTTAAAGGCATTAACTGAATCGGCATCACAATATCAATATCGAATATCGAGGGTTAATTAACCCTCGATATTCGACTGCCGAATGTAAATCCTTTGAATATTGAAGTCGAAGGATTTACCGCAAATAGTTCAATCGTACGATTAAATCCTTCGAATCGTTCTTCGTTTCTTTGACCAAAAAAACATTAGAAAGCCTTTGGGGACATTTCCCATAGGCTAACATTGCACCTCGGTAGGTTTTAGGTGGCAAAGTAGGGGGGCGAAGTTTTTTTTTAAAGAGACAGTACTTTATTATCGAATGGCCGAATATTCGACCGATTTTTAGTTCGAATCGTTCGATTCGAAGTCGAAGGTCGAAGTAGCCAATTCGTTGGTCGAAGTATCCAAAAAAAAATTCGAAATTCGAAGTTTTTTTTTATTCTATTCCTTCACTTGAGCTAAGTAAATGGGCCCCTAGATGTCGGCTCAACCGTTGGTAAACCGTTGCTGCTGACAATACTGAGGACAATTCAAGCAGGGAAAACGTACTCACCGGATGGAGAGGGTGGCCCAGGTGCATCGCCCCGAGCCCGTAGCTTGAGATGAGTCACAATTGAACAAAGACGGCGAGCACTCCAGGTTCACACGAGAAGTTTAAAATCAAGAATTTATTTCAACAAGATTAAAAGCAAAACACCTGACGCGTTTCGTATCCCTGATACATAGTCATAGGTATGACTACGTATCGTGTATACGAATATGACTACGTATCGTGGATACGAAACGCGTCAGGTGTTTTGCTTTTAATCTTGTTGAAATAAATTCTTGATTTTAAACTTCTGCTGTGGACCTGGAGTGCTCAGTGTCTTTTTTCAATTGTGCAGATTTATCAAAGGTCGAGTTATAGAGTTTTTTTTTACCTCAAATGACCTCGAAAACTCTAATATTTCTTATTTAAGAAAAATTGGAACGTCTAAAACTCAAATGAATATTACAGACTCGAAAAATGGAATCAAGCTTTTTCTCCAAATAAAAACTTGAATGTCAGGAATTCTATTAACATCTTTAAATGGGTCACCTCTGCATGAACTCATGGCAGGTTTTAGGTGGCATACTATCAAATTCGAGTTGTTCCTAGGGTCAAGGTATGATAAATCTCTAATTCAAATTTCAATTCAAGTTTAGATTATTGCCAACTCAAATTTGTGTTGACCAAAAATCCAACTAGAAAATTCGAATTTACAATTCAAACCTTAATAAATCTGCCCCTAAGTCAATTGAAAAAAAATTAAGCATTAACTAAACCCAGTATGATTGTTTTGCCTCCAGTAAGGATGAACTATGTCTTAGGATCATAGTACCTTGTACTTGATGCCAACTATTAAAGGAAAAAAGGAAATAATTTTTAAAAAATGTCACCATTTGATTAAAATGGAGTCTATGGGAGACAGGCTTCCTGTATTTGGAGCTTTCTGGATAACGGGTTTCCAGAAAACAGATCTCATACCTGAACTATATTATTTTGTATAGATAATGTGCAAAACACATTCATTCTGAGACTGCAGGGACATCAATGTGAGATTATGCCCCCCCCAAACTGTGTAGCCCACTGCCTGAATTTTGAGTAATTCTGTATTAATCATGCACTGCAATATTTCTGCTGTACTGTACTAATTAGCATAATGATTGTTTGATTAAATATCTTCATAGACATTATGAGGGAAATCAGAGAAACATTCTTGTTGCAGCCATCACCTTGCAAATTGCCAAGAAATGATTTCCTATGAGTGATAAACCAGTGATTTTTGTTTTAAAGTGTC